>NW_006767452.1:174610-359663 GCF_000264995.1 Punctularia strigosozonata HHB-11173 SS5
CCCCCAAAAAAAAAAAAAGCCACCAGAACGGTACACACACAAACATTACCCGCAAACAAAGCACGACGGAAGAGACGATGGGAAATTACGTAAAAGAGCGGGAACGGGATTAAGAATGTGATGATAGGGGGCGTTCAGATCGCCCCGGACTCGGTACTCGGTGTTCGGTCCACATATACCATTATACATACATACTCTCAGTACTCGCCATTCAAGCGCCTTGCTATAATGAGCTGCAAGGGACCCACGGCGCTACCTCCGTCGTCCGACATCGTCGGATCGGGGCAGGTACGAGGCCCAATCGGGGTATTGAGGCGCGCTCGTCCGAAAATAGCTGTAAACGGTGTTCCACCTCGAAGAGGCGATCTGGATTGACATCGACCCTGACACACCTGATCCTTTGATGCGATCCGCCCTGCCTCTCCGGAATTATAGACGCAACTTGTACTTGTCATGAATGAACCGGACGTTTCCCTCAAACGCGAGCCCGGTCGCGGCGTTTCCGCCCCATACAGAATGTAACAGATAACGTACGCCAAGTCGCCGTACGCTCGCGGGGTCTTTGCATGGCTCATTCAATATATACATACTTGGTGGACCTTCGGCGATGTGATCCCAAAGGCATCCCCCTTCCCGCCGGCGTCTATTTTTCTATTTTTTTTTTTTTTTGAGAAGCAGGAACTCGAGGCACACCGCTGAATGGCAATCGCGGGGGTATGCGTAAAAAAAAAAAAAGAACTCTGTGTGAAGCCCGGGTGTCGGAAGGTGCAGACGGCGTCTGCTCAAACGGGTTCGAGACGAAACGCTCTCGATCCCCGTTGGCACGAGACTCGCCCCGCTTTCTCTGTCCGTTTCTCGTCGCACCCACATCTTCAGCGTTCTTAGGCGACCGCAGGATATATATATATATATATATATATATGCAAACGGAATTCCGCGCCGGGGCCATACCGACACACGGTCCCTCTAAGATTTTTTGCATTTTCTCGCTCATTTCTCGCGGGGGACTGACCGACTCAATGGCCCGGTATCCTGACGTCGCGAGGGGACCCACACCGGCCTCTTTGTTGTTCCCCCACCTCCGAAGCAAGGGCACACGTACGCCCACCCAGGCACCGCGTTCAACTTGAGCGCAGGCCGTCCGTCCGATATACAGTTGTGCGACGACAATGCGACGGGCTCGGAGGCGGACAATATTTTTTTCACGTCGTTTGTGGCCGTCGGCAAGGTCCCCTCCCGCTATCCGCGGACCGTCCTGTATTGTCAGTCGTTTTCCAGACCAAGTACTAGTATGTATTCCGACGCCCGATTCCCTGCGGCACGAAAGGTCGATTACATGTTGACGAGCTAGGGTTTGGTCATCTGGACGTCGACGTCCATCCAATCACCCACCCTTCGAAGGTGGACCATCCTGCGATTCCACCACGGAACGGAAAGGAAAGATGCGCCATCACGGTATAGGATGGCACGTTTATGGATATGTCCGCCTTCCGCGTACAACGTCATTTTGGAAGCAGATTGTCAAAGCGCCTGTCTTCGGAGAGAACTAGACTACTGTCTAACATGCGGCTCCCCGCAACGGACAATAAACAAGGATTTCTGTTTTTTCGAAAAAGGGCGCTGTCCATGGTACAGAATCGGAAGCCCTTCTTTGCTCTCGGACGTGGGTGTTAGCGCTGGAACTCTGAGCGTGGACAAGCCAGACGGGATAAGCGTCGAGGGGCCGATTTGCAAAAACCCATCGAGGAAGGGAGTAAGCTTGTTGCGTTACCGGTCCGGAACGGCAAGGAAGAGGGAGATGAAAAAGTGGACGGCGCGGCAACCAGCCCGCGACGATGCAACATATGAGACATATTTGGTGATTGTGATTAAAGACACTGCGAGAGGAACATCTGCACGTCGCGGCCTGATTTCCAAAGTACCGGCTTTGTTCGACCACCACCTTGCACTTTCACGTGAAACGACGGGCAAATTGCCTACGCGGAGGAAAGTGCATTCATTCTG
Source organism: Punctularia strigosozonata HHB-11173 SS5 (assembly GCF_000264995.1). Taxonomy (NCBI): domain Eukaryota; kingdom Fungi; phylum Basidiomycota; class Agaricomycetes; order Corticiales; family Punctulariaceae; genus Punctularia; species Punctularia strigosozonata. The sequence continues at coordinate 176,615 of NW_006767452.1, forward strand.
TTCACATCGATGTCCTTGATGCACCAGCCTAGTCATTAGTCCTCGTAATCATCTGATTCGTCTGCTGTCGTTTCTTCCCGTTCGCGCCACATCACTTCCCTTACTTTCAGGTCTGCTTGCCGCCGTTCCAGCACATCCTGAAGCCTGTATTCCATCTCCTCTTTCGTACCGCCGACGAGAATCATGGGGTTGCATTCCGCATGCGCGGCTAGGTTTCGCCTGAGAGCACCGATACTGAGCGAAGCGCATGCGCCGGGATCCCGAATGAGCGGCGGGGCCGGGTCGATCAGATAATGGTGCTGTATTCCTGGAGCTGGAATGAGCTACGCCGATCAAGACAAAGGATTGCAACTGACGATTGATGTACACCTCGCAGCCATGAGGGAACTCGACGTCGATCTCTCTGCCTTCGGCGCGAACGCTTGACGCGAACTTCCTCAAGCCCGACATCCCAACTCCTGTTTCAATTAAGGAGAGGCTTCGTAACCTGTGCAGCCTGAGTAACGGGGCGGCCGCATCATCAGTGACGCGCATGTTCCCCGCGAGATCCAAGTTGAGCAGTGTTCGGCGGAGGCGAACGAGGTGAAAGACACTGGGCGAAGCTACATCAATACCGTGAGTACACAAAGGGTCAGAAACTCACGCTTCGTCAGAAATCTCAGTGTCGTTGAGCATAAGGGTGCTGACCCGTGGGAGGTGGTGGATGTGGGTGATGTCCGAGTCTCGAAGGATAGACCCGCCAAGGTCGAGCTCGGCAAGAAACAGGAAACTGTTCGGTTTGGTGAATACTTGCACATGGTCAGCTCAGCTGGGTTTATATGCGGGATTGAGGTGGAGGATACCTCGCAGCAGGTCAAGAGCGTCAAGATTGAGGCCACTTTGGTCCATTAGGGAGGGCGTGAGGTTGAGTGTATGTATCTCAGACATCCGCAGCATATTCAGCACACGAGCGCTAAGGCATCCTGAGGGAGGACGTAAATGCGGCCAAAGCTACTACAGTCTGCTCCGGCTAACGTCCACTTCACGTACCGTGTGCCCCGAGAAAGTCTGCAATGCTTTGATGGTTTAAATTTTCGACGTGAGGGAGCCGTCGCCTGAATCCGGTACCAGCGAGCAGCATGTCAAGCTGATCAATAAATCTACTTAAGCTGCGCGGAGTTTCCGCTCCAAGTCGCGGTCCATAGAGCTCATCTGGAAGCCACGTTGAAACCAGAGTACAAGACTATACAGTAAAGTGCGCAAGATCAGACCTTCCAGGGCGACAATCCTGGCCTCCAGTGCTCTTGTATTAGGCTGAGTCTGCGTGTCGAACGAGGGCGGGGTATATGCGTCGGAGCTGGGAGAGTGACCCGTCTTGGGAAAGAATGTCTTGATAGGCTCGGCTTTGTCGCTCAATACAAATGAAGTGTCGTTCGCCGCTTGAGAGGAGCGTTCACGCTTCGTAGGCGCGTGGAGGTCGCTGTAGCCAGATGAGCCAGAAGAGGTACGTTTGCGCTTAGCCCGAAGCACAGAGTCCACCACAGTCCGCCGGCCGAGCCTATAGGTTAGGTGCTCTTCGTACGAGGATGGACCAGGAGAACGTATGTGGGCCGGGGAGCGGGTATATGCGTCCAACTGGCGCTTGTGTTGGCCTTCGGGCCTCGAGATAGAGTATATCGTATCCATAGTCGACTGCGAGATGATGTCGAGGTCGTCCTCCATGTTCCTGTGCAAGAGGTCCAGGCCGCGTTCTTCGCCATCCTCTTCCACGGCTCGTTCGAGTAGCTTTGTGAATACGCCGGAATCCCCGTGCACGGAGGCGCCCGAAGGCCGGTAGCATGGGTTTTCGTCGTCTTCGGTAGGTCGTCCCCACATCGCTAAAGTGGCAGTACGGGCCGGGAGTTCATATACGTCTCGGCGTCAGGTGCGGAAAGGATGCAAAGGAGGTAAAGGGATGGACCGCGTGCTGTCACAGAGGCGAAGACGCGGTGACTGGGTGACTAGTCACCATGTGACTGTGACGAGACAAGGTCCCTTGTCAAGGCTCACAAGCTGCAGTAATTCTGCATTAACGCCTTACGTCCCGTACAAGGCAGACAAGGGACCCAAAGGCAATCAGATCATCTAACCAACCTGATTCGAATAAACAGAATCGCATAACATCACATGAAAAAGCGATTGAACTAGCATCGTCGATAAATGCCTCGTCGCATCTCCTCCTCTCTGTTTTCACGTGATGAAACACAAGTATACGGATACATAGAACACTGACAACGTACCTATACTCAAACATCAGCTGTGCTGCTACGAATAAGCAGATACAGGCGGCAATCAAGAACTGTACGCCTGCGCTGGTTGTCAGCACCGATATACTAGAATCTAACGATGATTGTCCGTACCAGCGACACTCGCGAACAGCTCCTTGAATATGTATGACGTTCCTTCGAGCCCAATGACAAAGCCAACCAGGTTGGCCGCCATCATCGTGAGTATATTGCCCACAGCGCCAACGGCGCACAGGTGGCGATACCAGTACGCCGTGCCAAACTATGCGCTGATGAGTCCCTCGCACATGACGGTCCGTCGAGCGAAAATGCTGACCTGCTTCTCTCCGAGGTATCTTCCCAAGAACAGCTCGGGAATGATGAACAAGCTGACAAGCCATCCCCAGGCTAGCAACTTGAAGGACAAATCATGCCAAAGAGCCACGAAGGTGAACACGATCACGGTAGTGAGGACGGCGTTGTTGGCTCCGCCAAGCGGAACGTAGATATAGCTGGCCAGAGCGACAAGAATGAGCCAAGAACAAGCCGCACATATCGGTGGGGAGCTCACCGTACGATCCATAGATTGTAGCTTCTATGCCAACTCCTCCAAAACCCCAGCGGCGAGTAGTTATTCGCCACGCATCGAACCATATTTTCCGGCGGATCTATCCCGTCTACAAGCGCCCACAGGCGGAAGAATCGCCAGGGGAGTAGCAACTGTCAAGCACAGAATTATTAGCTCCGAGACGTCGGTATGAAAGATAATTTCGCACCTTCAACCATACCACAATGAGATTCCAGAGGCCTACAAGAGCTAATTGCGCAGGCGTATATGGAGAAGGTCCCGTCCATGCCTTAGAATCCTTGATGGCCACCACGTACATGAAATGTAGGATAGTCTCCATGGTGAGCAGGCAAGCGAGGAAGCGAGCTGCATAGGAAACGACTGCGCGCCACGGTAGAAGAACAGGTCGACGAATCTGCATCAATTATCGAAGTCAGGACAATCACAAGAGACGAAGTATCGAGAGGAGAGACAGAACCTGCCACATGAAGTCGTTAAAGGTCATGATCGGGCCGGCGATGTAGAGCGGCGGATACAGAACATAAGCGATATAATTGTCGAAGCTATATGTTTCGAGTGAATGGGGGGTCCGAGATCGTTCTTTCTCGTCCAGAACAGCACCTGACTACTGACGAGGGGTTGGCGGTGAATCATTTAGGCGACGGACGTCAAGAGAAGACTTACATCTCGAGGTCCAAACCGTCTATGCGCCCAATGATGGTCCATGTTGAAGGACACCAGTCTGAGCATAGTGATGTTGAAGGACAAGTGCCAGCGAGGATAAATGCCGTAAAAGGTATCCTGCGGCACCGTAAGTCACAAACAGAAAACGACGCAACAACGTGTTCGAAACTCACCAGGACTTCCAAAGAGGGATGAATTGCGCCAAAACGATAGCCCCCGTTCCATTCATTCGCAAACAGTACCCCGCCGTTGAAGAGCCACGTCAGCACTGGTCCCCATTTCGCGCCTTTCGAGTTCTTTCCGATGACGTAGTTGACGAATAGGATCACTAGAATTTTGAGAGCAGATGCGCCGTGAAGCCCGAGCAGGAAAAGAGCGGAGAATACGAGATAGAACGGAATATAATGCGTCGAGTTTGTCGAACTGAACCGCAGGGAACGGGTGTACACTGCTTTGAGAGCGACAAATGCCCCGACGACAAGTAACAGGTAGGGTATGTTGGAACGAAAGGAGCGAAACTGAGCATCGCTATTGTCCTACGGATAGCTTAGCCTGTGCGTGACCCTGTGATGGAGAGAAAACACGCACGACTCGACGGCCAAACAGCCACCCCGCCGAGAGCCTTCGCTGGAACAGAGGGTAGTTCGGGTGTGATGCTGTCTGAACGTCAGTCCGTGTACTAATGAGGGGTGCTATCGTTCGTACGTGAACTTAACGTGGTCGGTATCCAAACCATAACAGGAATGACTACGGCCGCCATCACGTAGTATAACACGAATTCAGGCGTCGTCCATCGTGAGGGTGGTCGCGTATCTTCTGCAGGCACCTTTCGGTATGATGACGGGATGCCGACCGTCAGGTGGAGGATGCCCCTCCGTGGATCATAACCGCCAGTCCGGGGGTCAAATTCTGTGTTGAACGAACTGTTGTGGTCCGCCTGCATGTCGATGGTAATGTCCCCGTTCATTCCGGAAGGAGTATTGATCAGAGACAAGTAGAGCAGGCCATGGTGGCTCTTGGATGCTGGAAGACGAGGGTATTCTGTCACACGACGCGGGTGACAGCGTAACTGGCAACGAGACTGTCGCACGGATCATCTCGACCTCGCACTCGGTCCTCGGATGCATACTTAACTGGTGCCTTGAACTATCTATTGCACGCGATCTACCGGTCTAGAACGACCTTAATCGTCACCGAATTACAGATCTTTCCCTTCAAAAGCAAGATCAGGGCAGAAAACCGCCCCCTTACGGGAATTGCAACAATGCCAGCTAGATATATAGCGGATTTAGACGCGACAGCATACATTGCAGAAGTTCACAATGTACGAAGGTTGTACACGATGGATCGTACTAAAACTAAGCAGGCATTCACAATGTATGTAGTACGTTTACAGAGACTGCACTCCCTACTCCGTCGTTTGTGACTATTGCTTCGGCAAGATGAACCAAGGTTCGATCATTCATCGACTACAGCAGCTGTAACTCGTAGCTGGCAGACTTGTAAGCCATCTTGATCCGTCCAGAAGAATCCAAACATCAATCAGGTGTACAGTATCGCGCAATCATCGCGACATCGCAACGATGTTGCGTAGGATGCCCTCTCAGAAAGCCGGCCCATTGGTCGAGTTGCCGGGACCGATAATGACGGGCTTTGTCTTGCTAAGTTTGGCGATAATATCGTCGCTGAGCCCTAAGTGGGCCTTAACGAGCGCAGGAGGGGTTAAAGCGAGCCACTAGGTTTGTCGAGCGTTATACAGGCCCGACACCGCAGCAGAAAATGCGCATACGTACCTGGTTCAGGCTGATATCCTGGAAACGATCGGTGAACGAAAATCTCGAGGATTGTTGCTAGTCGGAGCGTTATGGGGCTGTTATGCTCTGAACGTGTGCGTACTCACGACAGTCGCTAGGTAGTTTGGCCCTTCGGTGTCGATGGAGGTCACCTGGATCTTGCCCTACAAGGTGCTCGGTTCGCGTCATTTGCATTGTCATCTCTCGACTCACCTTGAGCACGTATGCCCACTGGCGTATTTCGAACTGTGGTTAGCTCCTACGTCAGCTTGGGTTGGCACCGCACGGACCTCCGCAGCCGTGTGTCAATGAAGTTCGCTGAATGGCAGGTACAAGGTTAGATATTACCAACGAATGCTAAGCGACAAGCTCACCGAATGGTGCCAGCTTCAAGGCGCATATTGACGCTTGCAAGTCCTATATGCGAGTCAGCGCGTAGCACGGGGAACTGTGTGTATAGACCTGACCGGTCGCCGCCGGCATGTCATCGGCTAAGTAGGGTACAGATGTCAACGGTCGATGATCAAACGGCATGCGTGAACCTTACTGTTCTGCTGACGCGCCCATCCTCCGGTCTGCAGTCGGTCGTGGCTCAAAGAGAACGGCCACTTGAAGCTCGACCTAACGTCCTATCGTCAGCCTTCGCGATACAGAACCACCAGACGCGGAAACTCACACCGTGCCGTGGTCGATCGTCGGCGGCGCAAGCAGGTCCGCGTTCTCGCGCTGCAGTGCCTCGTTCTGTGGGTCTATGATGTTCGCGCCCAGCTCGCCGCGGATGGGCTGATACACCCCACGCCGGCGGGCGAGACGGTGGCGATCTCGCTAGGCGGGGACGCCGTGATCGAGCCTGCGGGAGCGCATAGCACGAGCGTTGCGCAGGCGAGGAGTGATGCGAAGGCGATACCGGTGCGGAGGTGGACCATGTCGGGCTTGAGGTAGGTTGCGCGCTAAACTGGCAGGACACTCGGAGGAGCGAGTCTGTATGCGTCCGAGCATGGCTGACGCTTATATTCGCGGCCTGGCGCAGCAGCCGTAGGGGACAGTGAAGACAGAACGCCGACGTTGGTCTAGGAGGTGTCGATCTGCTGCCCTCTAAACGTCCATGGTATCGTCGTGGTCGGGGGTTCAGAGGCGAGGCAAATGCATTCGAAAGGGCGAAGGGGCGAAAGGGAATCCACTAGCCGCCGCCGCACCGACGCTCTAGTCCACGTGAAGATGGAAGCCACTGTCATCCCAAGCGCCGTGCTAATGCAGTCCTCCCTATGACTACTTTGTGCCTTTCGACCCTGCCGGTTGCCGCGATCATGACAATCGAGTGGACACCGCATCGTAAAGGTAGGCGACCACAGGCGACCACAAGGCGAATAAACAACTCCTGCATTGCGTACGTCGGAGGTTAGACCTGTCCAGCACACATGGCAATGATTGCAGAACTTTGGACTGCATGCGCGCGATTCATGTCGCTATCGACGATGGGAATCGAACCTTTGCGAAGGGACCGCGCATCGAATTATTCGTGAAGACGCACGATGGCCCCGATGCCAGTGCACCCCAACTCTCACGTCTTCGGCGAAGCGCCAAAATGCTGTCGCGATGTATGCGCCATTCCGGTAACAAAGAACGCCCTACCGACACCCCCCTGCCAGAAACGGTACAAGGATTCTGATCACTTGGGGCCTCTTGCATCGCCTTGCTCCGGATCGACTACCCACGCGCGAGACGTACATATGGTCTGCAACTCTGCGCAAAGGTGGAGATGCGCGACGCTCTGACTCCTGAAATCCCTGCAACCCTCGTTCTTGCCATGGCTTCCCATCCACAGCCCGCGGTCGATCCGTCCAAGGAGCCCGAAGTCGCCGATTACCAGAAGAGATTGGATCGCGCCCTGGCGAATGGCGAGACGCTGTTATCCGTCGTGGAGGCGCTCACGGAGGGCGTCGTCGTCTGCGACCCTCTGAAAGGATCCGTCAAGCTGGCCAAGGAGCTCATCAAGATGGTGCAGGTACGAGACGGATGTTTACCTTTCATGCTCGTTCCATATCGACGCGACACTTGACAGAAAGTCCGCAAAAACCGAGATGACTGCGACGAGTTGGCCCGACGTGTATTCAAGCTGACCGGCACTATGCTCGGGATCCTCGACGGCAAGCGGGACGAAGACGTACCTCCAGAGCTCAAAACCTGTCTGGACTCGGTTCACGCGTACGTCGAGCAGGGCTGCCACAAGATCTGGTATCATGTTAATCTCGCTCCTCTAGTACGCTGAAGAAAATCAAGGATGGTCTAGAACCGCTCAGATTGTCGAAGCGATTCTCGTTCAGGGCTTGGATTCGGGCGCTCCTCAGGAGGGAATACGTAGCGGACCGGATCACCAGCTACAACGCCCAGATCGATCAATGCCTTCAAGAGTTCACGGTGCGATACGACGATTGCATATCCTTCAAAATTCTGACCCTGCGCGTTTTTTCTTCTTCTAGGTTGTCGTCGTGGGACAGGTCAGCTTGGGGTTGATGACATTGAACTCCGCGGTGGGAGTCGTGTACTCTCGATTGGACGATGTCTACTCTAAAGCGAGGGACGTTAGCACGGGCGTGAAGAACGTTCATTCTGACGTCAAGAGCGTCCGTTCAGACGTGACGGATATATACACGGCGGTGATTCGGATTGAGTCTCTCATACACAAGCACTTGGAGGGTACTTCGAGCGGTACGCAGGCCAATGCCTCCATAGACGTTAGGTCCGTCGATCAGACTGGTCATGCGTGACAAAACATCCTGATAACAGCCTAGCAGCCTTCAATTTGTCCCTGCCCCTCCCCGCTTGTACGGACGAGATGCCACCGTGAAGGACGTAGTCGGCAAACTTTGCGATGCGGAACAATACCATATCGCCATCTTAGGGGTAGGAGGGATCGGCAAGACCTCCGTGGCACTTGGCGTCGCCGACGACTCGGTGATCAAGGCCCAGAACAACTGCTACTTCATCCGTTGCGACACACTCGGCACTGAAACATCCCTCGTCAACGCTGTTCTTCATGCTGTGGACCGTACCTCGTCGGTACACGGGGATCCCATGGAACACCTCAAGACGCGACTGGAGAAGTCGATCCGTCCCGTGATACTCATTCTGGACAACTTTGAGAGTTCCTGGGACTCGGACACTCCTTATATCAGACAAAAGCTCACCGAAGTGCTCAGGACATTAGCCGCGATCCCAAAGGTCCAGCTGATCGTGACTATGCGAGGAGACAGTCCACCCGCCGAGGCGGACGTCCAGTGGTCTCCTGTGCGTCTCGACCCTCTAGGGCATATACCAGCTCGCGAGCTCTTTCTATCCATAAAACCGGAGACGCCGCCGAATGAATACCGGGACCTCGACCTGCTCCTGGAAAAATGCGATGGCCTTCCTCTCGCCGTCAAACTCCTCGCCCAGCTCAAGCCATCGTCGACCTGCGGTCGCCTGCTGCAGCGATGGGATAAACGCAAGAGCGCGCTGTTGCAGACTGACCACCTCTCTCCGTCCCGCGAAACCAGCCTGCGCGTCTCCATCTCGATGTCGCTCGAGTCCGCACCGATGCGACTTATCCCCGAGGCGATCCCGTTGCTCGCGGTGCTCTGCCAGCTGCCGGATGGGATCCCGGGGGGCGTCAAACAGCTCGAGGAGATGGATCTCGGCTTTGAGGACGTCGACGTGGCTTTGGCAACCGTACTTGGTTCCGGCCTGGCGTTCAAGGCAGCGGATGACAGTCTCAGAGTCCTTTCTCCCATCCGAGAGCATATCATCGACCATGATGTCACCGTCCCGCAGCGACCCCTTCTTCCTCACCGCCAGTACGAGGCACTCCTGCGATATTACGTCCGGCTGGTCGAAACACATGCCCGTAGTAACCCCGGAGATGACGCATACAAGCCTGCATACGAGGCCTTGCTTCCTGAAATAGGCAATATCATCTACTTGTTCAAGCAGGAGCTTGTCCGTGGAGGAGACAAGGTGTCGGGTGTCGCACGGGCAGCGTACTCGTTCGCCCGCTTTCAGATCAACCTACGGCCCTCAACCGAACTCATCGACCTACTGCTAGACCACTGGGATCTCTACGAAATACGTAAAGCTCGCGGTGACGCTCTAGCGGTGAGGGGTGGCATTCTCATGCAGGCAGACCGGTATACGTCGGCGATGGAAGACTACGTCGCGGCCTGTGAGGACTATAAAAACTCCGGTGATATGCTACACCTGGCGTCTGCTTTGAAAGGGATTGGGGATGTCTATTACATGCAGAGTAGACACGACGACGCCATGGCCGCGTACAACCGGGCCTACAACGTGTGCTCCGTGATTGGAGACAAACAGGGCATGGCGGATTGCCTGAAAGGCTGGGCCGACGTCCATCGCATGAAGAACGAGTTACCACAGGCGATCATGAAGCTCACCTGGGCCCACCACCTGTATTCCAATATCGGAAACCGACGGGGCGTGACGAATTGCCTGGAGACCTTGGGCGACGTCCATCGCATGCAGGGCGAGTACCCCCAGGCGATAAAGAAGCTCACTAGGGCCCACGACCTGTACTCCGAGATGGGCAACCGACAAGGGGTGGCAAATTGCCTGCACAGCTTGGGCGTGGTTCATCGCATGCAGAATGACTACCCGCAGGCGATAGAGAAGCTCATCCGGGCCCACGACGTGTACTCCGAGATCGGATCCCGACAAGGGGTGGCAAATTGCCTGCACAGCTTGGGCGAGGTTCATCGCATGCAGAATGACTACCCGCAGGCGATAGAGAAGCTCACCCGAGCCCACGACGTGTTCTCCGAGATCGGAGAGCGGCTGGGCATGGCGAGTTGCCTGCGAAGCTTAGGCGAGGTCCATCGCATGCAGGGCGAGTACCCCCAGGCGATAGAGAAGCTCACCCAGGCTCACGACGTGTCCTCCGAGATTGGAGACCGAAATGGCGTAGCTAATTGCCTGCGAAGCTTGGCCGACATCCATTGCGAGCAGAACGAATACCCCCAGGCGATAGAGGAGCTGACCCGGGCCCACGACCTGTACTCTGAGATTGGAGACCAGGATGGCGCTGCAGATGCTCTTCACAGATTAGGCGATATTGATCGTATCCAGGGGCGATATGATCAAGCGGTCGAAAAACTGGGGCGCGCTCTTGACCTTGCTTCAAGCGCCGGGAACCAATTACGGATGGCTTTATACCACATTTACATAGGCTTGCTCAATCACGACCAGAATCGCGATGCTGACGCGAACGAGCATTTTACGACCGCTCGGACATTGTTTACGGAGATCCAACACCAGACAAATGCGCAGTACTCCCCGCGCCTCATTGCTGCCATTCGCGAGTCAATGGTACGCTGCATTCGCCCGCAATATCCATTCGCCGCTGACCCGCGTCGTGAAGGTTGTAGCAGAAGCCGAGTCTAGCTCTGCTACAGGTTCGGTCGCGAATAATGACGAAACTGGAGGTATATGAAATGCGATGTGCGAGTATATTTCAATCTTCGATCAACGACATGCTCTCTTGAGCGCCTCGCAGAAGTTCCGCGTGACCGGCACGAAGTCCTGTTCGTTCATGTCAATAGGATGCTTCGGGTCGTACGCAATGGAATAGCAATCACGTACTATACTAGTATATGTCTCCTTCTTTGTATGCGGCTGTGGATGCGCATGGTGTCATTGGATCTGACAAGTTGGGAACAAATGTCCTACAGAAGGCGGACGTCATCGATTCGGTTTTTCAGGAACAAAAACATACGATTCACGGCTTACCCGGCACTGGATGGCAGGTATCGTGGTTCGGACTCACGGGAGATCAAGCGAGGAGCATAGGACGGATTTGCCGCCATTATGCCTGCGTGTTGAACACCCTAAGCTGGAATGACACGAAGAAAACTGTCATGACGCACGTTATCACGGCGAAGCGTTTCCGTGAATAGTCTGACCGTATAAGCACTCGCGAGACGGCTGCGCCTCCGAAAGCCACCGCAGAACGTTGAGGGCGAGTGATGACCGGCCGAAGTCCGTATCACCGAAGGCTGGCATCGGGAACAGCGATTTTGAGACATTCTCCGTGAAATGCGGAGCGCGAGGAGACGGTCACAATCCGTCGCTGCCACCTTCGTTCTGGAGTTAAACTTCTCGGTTCACGTCTGGTTTCGAGATCTCTTGCTCATAACATCGCGTAGATACAACATACGCCAGAAAGCAGATATGTGATGGGAGCGGGTGCGGAGGCGCGCGCTTGATGATCGAGTTGACGACGTAGATATATCGTGACGCGGGAAATGGGGGAATGTTGGAAGTCACGGCCGGATCCATTGAGATTTGAGACTCTTCAGTGAGCTGGAGCGATTCGTCAATTGAAGAAGGTCCATGGCTTGTTGTATTGGATGCCACTCCGTGAGCATGTATGGCGATATGTATTCCGAGGACGAAAACGGTTTACGAGAGGATCAAGGCTGAGCTGTCCGCCTGTGAGCCGGACGGAACAAAGATGGCGATGAGAATTTCGTCGGGAAAACTCTCGATCAACCGGCGAGCACGCTGCAACGTGAAGTTGGGGTGACGAGCTAGAAGCTTCATGGTTGGTTTGTGTTCCTGTCGAAGGCGCTCTGATGCAGGTGAGCAGTTATGATCTACAGAACGATATCGACGACCTACTTCCAACGTCCATGATCCCTCCAAGTTCACTCAGCATGCGCCGTCGACATGTCGACAATGTAGCTCCCGGAGAAGCTCTCCTAAGTAGAACTATACTGCAGCCCATCAGGAAAAACCGGATTTGCTAAAAACCTTCTAAAACGTACTAAAACGTGCTAATTTAGTAGCTTTAGAGGGTTTCGGTACCCAATAAGCGACTCTTTCGATAGTCCGATTTTTCCTGATGGCCCGCCCTCTACCCCCTCACGCGAAGCGTGACATGGAGATCATTCCTTCACGTCCTCCTACGGACATTTGTGGACACCTGAAAGCACTATAACCGTGTTCCACAGGCTCGAACTCGAGAAGCTATACGTCCAGGACGAGATCGAATCAGTCGGAGATCCACGTCTCGACACGCTGGAGCACCAGAAGAGCGCTTCCCCTGATGCCGGTACGAGCTAATGCAATAATTCGGCGCTTTAATCTGTCCATGGTTCACGATGTTCATTGTAGGCGCTGCTAGTTACACGACCACGACTTCGTCAATAGTTGAGCGCTGATCGTGATAGCATTTCTTGAGTCGTAGGCCTTGTCATTGAAGCGCCCCTGATTGGAATGTTGTGGACTCACAAAAATTCAGGAACATAAGCACCACAAGATTACCCATATCCATCTCGCCAGCAGTCCCACCACTGTGGCCATGGCAGTTGCGGTCCAAAGCCTTCCTGGCTGTGCATTCTGTTCTAGATTAGGCAATATTGCACAGCCCTCCGTTTGGAGGATCGAGCTCTTTGACTCCGCTAACGTACGCACCCATTGTATGCTGACTGCGCCTGTACCATGTTCCTGCTCTCTATGGATTTGCAGCCCGGCATTATTGTCGCGGCGCGTCTAACGACTCAAAATGCTATATGGTTCTCCGAGCTAAGAATTACGGGAGGCTGTTGAATCCCAGTGCAACGTCTGCGTTCCGACGCGCTGAAAGTATGCTATTCTTGAAAGCACGGCGCCCCGAGCCCTCTCGCATCGCCATCTGTGGGCGGGACACCGCGTGATGGCCATGGGGGCGGTATGCACCTGACAACAAGCCAGCCTCTCTTCTTCCCTCCCTCGTCCTCTTCCCTCTGCTCACCTCACCGACGATGGAGCATCCCGAGGGGCTGAAGTGGAAGCGCTTCGATGCCGCACTCGAACACAGCAAAACGGTCCTCTCCGTCCTCGGTGCGATTTCGGATGGTCTCGTCATGTGCGAACCTCTCAAAGGCGCCGTCGGATTGGCCAAAGAGGTCGTCGCGATGATCGAGGTGAGTCGATGAACGTGCTTGGCTCCCGTATCGTATCCGGCGCTGACGCGGACTCCTTGTAGAAAGTCCGCAAGAATCAGAAAGCGTGTACGGAGCTGGCCCGCCGGATAGGCGCGCTGATCTTCGTCATCTTGAATGAGCTCGGTGGAAAGAAGGAAGAAGAGGTACCTGACCACCTCAGGTCATACCTCGGTAATCTGGCTCGGTGAGTGCCCGCGTGCGCTGGCGTCGGCGTGCTTATCCACCTTTTTCACAGAACGTTGACGGACATCAAGCAGGGGCTGATACCACTGAAGCTTCACAAGGAATTCTCGTTCGCTTCGTTTGGGTCGGCACTGCTAAGACGAGAATCCGTGGCGGAGCAGCTGTCGGGCTATAACAGTCAGATCGACCATGCTGCTCAGGAGTTTATGGTGCGACCGCCGCCGGCTTCCTCACCATCGACGCAAGCTGATGTTTGTCTTCGATGCGCAGATCGCTACCCTCACCAATCTAACCCTCGGCATGAACAAGTTGCATATAGCTCAGGTCAGTTCGTCATCAGGTTGCTTGGCGTCCACTCACGCTTTGAACCAATATAGACCTCAACATCCGCTATTCCAAGGTTCGCTCCCCATATATATCCCATCCCAATGCGTTTATGTTGACGATTTGAAGTAGAATTCAGATCTCGTCTGTCGTCCCTACACCCCCGATCTACTTTTATGGACGAGATGATGTCGTAGAAGATGCGGTTGGAAAGCTAAGCGACAAGGAACGGCCTCACATCGCTCTTCTGGGTACCGGTGGCATCGGCAAGACGTCAGTCGCGCTGGCTCTCCTCGACCACCAGGCCATCAAGTCGCGCAATCGCTGCTGCTTTGTGCCATGTGACTCCCTTCTCACAGCGTCAGAATTGGTCCAGGCCATCGTGCAAGTTCTTGGTGGTAGCTCGTCATCTGGCGGGGATCCTATGGAGAAATTGGCTTCTCTTTTGAACGTCGGGTCGGTGGTACTTGCGCTGGACAACTTCGAGAGTCCATGGGATTCGGGTGGTACACAGACAGAGCTCACCGAGGTTCTCCGCATGTTGGCTGCTTCACCGAACGTCCGGTTAATTGTGACGATGAGGGGAAATTCCCCGCCCGCTAAAGGAGACGTTCGATGGTCACCCATCTCTCTGAACCCCCTATCCCCCGATGACGCGATGAAGCTCTTCTGTTCTGTCAATCGAGAAATCACAGAGAACGAGAAGCCAGATCTCGATTTACTCCTGGACAAGTGCGGCGGTCTGCCGCTGGCCATCAAGCTGCTTGCCAGCGTCAAGGGTGATCTCCCCTGCTCCAGCCTCTTGCACCGATGGGAACGACAGTCCACCGACATTCTCAAGGCCGAGCACGACTCTCCTACCCGCCTGACGAGCGTCGACGTGTCGATATCATTGTCCCTCGATTCGAAACGGATGAAAGGCGTTCCGGAGGCGATTGCGCTGCTCGGCGTGATTTGCTGTTTACCTGACGGGGTTCAAGGGGGGATCGATCAACTGATCAAGATGAACTTGGGCCTGAAGGACGTAGACACTGCCCTCGCGACTGTCCTTGCCGCCTCTTTAGCTTTCAGGGCCTCCAATGGGTCCGTCAAGGTGCTTTCGCCGATCCGGCAATACATGTTGAAGCATCACCCCCCTTCCGCTTCACTCTATGACCAGCTCCTTCAACACTACATCCGGCTCGCGGACAAGTATGGGGATCTTGGCCCCAATGATATCGGTTTCACCGAGGCATGCGCTGTGTTGCTCCCAGAAGTAGGCAACATCACCTATATATTCAAGCAGGAGCTACTACGGGCGCAAGCAGGTACACGGGGAGTTGCTCGCGCAGCCTTCAAATTCACGAACTTTCAATTATGGACACGCCCTTCGACTGATCTCATCGACGACCTGCTCAGTCGATGGCCAGACTGTGGGCTGAACGTCGGGCGTCGAGAAGGCCTGGTAAGGAGGGCAAGATTGCGGCAGCGCACGAATGACTATTCGGCGGCCAAGGCGGATCTGGAGTACGCACTGGCGGAGTCGACCGCAGTTGCGGATCAGAATATGGTAGCACGGTGCTTTCAAACCCTAGGCGACGTACATCGCATGCAGGGCGAGTACCCGCAGGCGATAGAGAAGCTCACCCGTGCCCACGACGTGTCCTCCGAGATCGGAGACCGACAGAGTGTGGCGTTTTGTCTGTCCAGCTTGGGCGAGATCCATCGCATGCAGAACGAGTACCCGCAGGCGATAGAGAAGCTCACCCGGGCCCACGACGTGTCCTCCGAGATCGGAGACCGACAGGGCCTGGCGCATTGCCTATCCAGCTGGGGCGAAATCCATCGCATGCAGAACGAGTACCCACAGGCGATAGAGAAGCTCACCCTGGCCCACGAGATGTCCTCCGAAATCGGAGACCGACAAGGCGTGGCGTTTTGTCTGTCCAGCTTGGGTCACATCCATAGCATGCAGGGCGAGTACCCGCAGGCGATAGAGAAGCTCACCCTGGCCCACGACCTGTACTTCGAGATTGAAGACCGGATTGGTGCTGCAGGGGCTTTGCAGAGTTTAGGCGAGATTGATCGTATCCAGGAGCAATACGATCAATCCGCAGAGAAGCTAGGGCGTGCCCTTGCCCTTGCTTCCAGCATTGGACATCGCTATGAGATCGCTTGGTGTCATGTTTACATGGGCTTACTCGACCGCGACCGGCGTCGTTACGCCGAGGCCGTTGGGCATATCACGACCGCTTGGTCATTGCTCACGCAGATTGGACGAGAAGGCAACGCGGAGTACTGCTCAGATCTCCTTCGTGAGATCCTCGAGCTCATGGTAAGGTTGCCGTCACTCGCGACATGCATTCGCCGCTGACCCGCGTCGTCTAGGCTGAATGAGGAGCTAGCGATAGTTCGGCGACAGCCTCAACGCGACCGACGAACTCGAAGGTTTCATGAGGTGCGATGTACGAGTATAGTCCACTCCGTTGTGTGCGACATCTTCGGTGCGGGTGCTGCTACTATAAGCTCGATGTTCCCTGCTACCTTTGCGGCTGCTTAGAGAACTCGCGCTGCCTGCCCTGAGCGTCGTGCAGATGTCCCGCGTGATTTTCACGAAGTCCTGTCCATTCATGTCAATATAGTCGTTTGACTTGTACGATCCGGGCAGAAATCGCGTACCACATCACTAGATGCCTTCGTATCATCGTCATTGATCGTGTTTATCCGCCGTACCATACTCCCCTGCGCATGTAGAGCTTGCAATGACCTCATCCGCGACGTGGTAGAGCTTCGAGAGCGGGTGCTCCATGCTGGGTGGGGAGTGGGGAAGCCTGCGGCGCTCTCGCAATCCATTTACCCCAATGAACTCGCCGGTTTCGAGGCGGCGGCGGATATAGTCCTCAAAGATGCGGTGTAACCCGCCGACGAACGCGTATGTCCGCATGTTCACGTCGAGTTGTAGGCACCGTCGTATGAGCTGGTGGACGCACGTATGGCGCTATTGCGTTTCGGGATGAACGGATGTCTCCTGTGGAAGATGGATGTCGTTCGACCGGATTTTGAGGATAAAATTGCAGATACTTCGCGACTCAACCGGCACTAGACGATATCAGACTATACGCACATAGCCATATCGCCGTTCGGACTCGCGACATTGAACGTGTAACCGCTTCGACCCGTTTGCCGGACAAGGAGCTGCGGTGATATCAAGAGGAATCCCGACAAAGCACCTAATAGCCACCGTCCGTGGATGGTTTAACCGGCCGCTGCTAAACACTCGCGAGACGGTTGAGGATCATCACGACGAGGACATAATAGCGCTGCGCTGCCGCGAGGGTTTCGAACGACGATGACAATGAGTGGCGTCGTCGTGTCGGCTAGCAACGCGAGCATAATAGAATCGGCGCTATATAGACGTTGGTCGAGTCGTCGAGCCCGCTGAGGCTCTCTTGGCTACTAGCGCTGTCGACGACCCATCGCAAGGCCGCACGCCAATTCGCCAGGAGGGAACGCGCAAAGGTCACCGTGATTATCGTCATCACCGGATCGGGATCCGATGCCGGCGGAAGCAAAGGCTTTCCGGATATGGACGCGGCTGGCCCGATTGCCGCGTATGGAAGATTGCTTTGTCAGCGGTCGCCTTTGGTCTTTGCCCGCCACAGCTGGGGTCGGGTCTCGCTGCAAAACGCGTTTGCTCAAAGAACACTCCGAGGCGCGTTCGCACAGGGTCGCACGGATATGCATCTAATATTTGCTGACAGCTTGAACGGTGCGCCGATACGCGGAAAGAAAGGCGGCGCGGCGCGTCGGGCGCATCCCGCCCCTCGCGTCGGGAGGGGTTGCCTTTCGCGATTGTGGACCCACAACGGCTCTCCTCCCTGTGGGCGCCCCATTTCCGTTCCCGGCCCACTCAACAGCCTTGATCGCCTTCCCTGCCTCGTTCCCCGGCCCAAAAAGTCGTTTGGCCCCTCGGGCGTGGGTCCCCGTCCAGAATGGCAATCCTCCCCTTCGACCTCCCCTTTGACCTGTTCGCCCCGCCAGCGAGGGGGGGTTAGCTAAGCAAGTCGCACCAGGGTTCGGTGCGCGCACGAATCATAGACTTTTTGGGCTCGAGCGAGAAGCGGGGCGGTTGCCTTGTATGGGAGGGGTGTGGGCGCCGTGGCGGGGAGGGGCGAGGGGAATAAAAGGCGAGCCCCGCCCTCGGACGCCCTCAGGTATCTGCGCGTTGAAGGACGTGCCAGAGACGACCTACGAGCCCTCTCCGACGAGTCTGCGACTTTTCCGAAGTTTTTCGGCAGCGGACGGACAAAGGGATCGCTACGAGCTCGGTTACGACACGTCGATTCCTTTGAGGTACGTACGCCACTTCCGGATCGGTGCGGACAAAGGGATCTGCTCGGCTAACGATTTTCTGCCCTTTTTTCCTTCTCCCTTTGGCTCCCTTTCTTCGTCGCTCGGATGGACCTCGTCGCCCTTGTGCCCGGCGTGGAAACGGAAACGCGGTTCGCGGTCCAATCGTCGCGGTTGTTGACGTACCCTTTGGCGCTGTGGGTCCGGCCTCGCAGCAAGGAGATCGCCGTTTGTTCTCCCTTTTTTGCCAATAGCGACGGCGTGGATGGATCCGAACCGGACGGCACACGCCGGGTCGTGGGCGAGCGCGCCCCCAGCGGCCGGCCCTTCGTCGTCGTCGTCGCCCGGAAGCTTCCCTTTCTCGTCCGCTTCGGGGCAGCCGGGGTTCGCCTTTGACGCGTGCGAGCTCGAGGAGGCGAAGGTGTTTGGGCGGCAGCAGCAGCAGCAGCCGTCGCCAGGCGCTTCCGGATTCGGACAGCAGCAGCAAGGGCAACAAGATCACCACGCCGGCGCGCCTTTTTCTCCCCTCGGGCCGTCTTATCAGCCGCATCACGCGCCGTTCGACGCGCTCTACCACCCGGCGCACGCCCAGCAGCCATTATACGCCCAGGAACGGTCGCCACTCCCCTTGTCGTTCGAGTACAACGCCCCTTTGCCCCCCGGAGCCCATATAAACCTCTACCCACCCGCCGCCTTCGCTCACAGTCCAGCCCCCGCCCCCGCCTCCCACGCCGAATTCCACCCCCAGCCCGCGTCCGAGTCCGCAGCCTTTCCGCCGAGCCTTGATCCGCGCCTCGCCCACACCCACCCACACGCTCTCCTCGTCCCCGCCGACGACCACCACCAGCTCGCGCTCATGCCCACCTTCGCGAACAGGCACCACGCGCACGCGCCCCAACACGCGCAGCGCCGTCCGGGCGACGAGTCCAGCGGCCAGGAGCCGTACACCGACACCTCCGATGACGCCGCTTCGTCCTCGTCTTCGTCCGCCGGGAGCCCCTACCCGCACGCCTCCCAGCAGCAGCCGCCGCCGCAGCAGCAGCAGCAGTACCAGCAACAGCAGCAGCCGCTCTCTCAGGAAGAGCGCGAACGCCGCCACGCAGCAGCCGCCTACTACGAGCGCGAACGCGCGCGGAAGCAAGCCGAAGAGCGCGATCGCGAACGCCACCGCGAGCGCGCGACCTCGCACGCCAGCCGGACGTACTACCCCGCCTACGACGCGCAGAACAACCGCGTCGGGATCGAGCCGGTACGTCCCCCTCCCCCTGCCTCCGATCGCCCCCCGATCGCTGACGTCTCCGTCCAGCTCGACGCGCGCCCCGGCCCGCCGCCCGACCGCCCGTACTACCGCGAGCGCGTGCGCAACTACCCCGGCCAGGACTTTGGCACGCACGACTACTCGTTCCAGCGCACCGCGCCGCCCCCGCCGCGCGAGTCGATCATGTACCCGACCTCGTCCCACGGCGGCGCGACGACGGGCCGCCTCCAGCCCGCGCGCTACACCCCCCCTCCTCCTCCCGGTCCCCCCTCGACGCGCCCATGCCCGACGCCTACCCGCCGGACCCCCTCCGCCTGCCCCAAGCCCCCGCTCCCCCGCCCCCGACGCTCGACTTTTCCCAGCAGCAGCCCCCGCCCTCGCACGCGAACTGGCAGCGCTACGTCGACCCGGACCCGCGCCTGCGCCCGGCCTCGCCCGAGTCGGCGCACTCTCGCCAGATGCGCGAGGTCCTCGCGCTCTCGGCCGACATGCCGACCACGCTCGCCGACCTCCACGACCCGCCGGACGGCGCGCGCCCGCAGTACTCGCTCCCGAACCTCGCCGCGCTCGCGATCAACGGGAGCGAGAAGAAGATGCTCACGCTCCAGGGCATCTACGAGGCCATCCAGGCCCGGTTCAAGTGGTACGAGGAGCACAAGAACGATAAGAAGGGGTGGAAGGTGAGCGAAAAACGCGGTTTCGAGGCGGATGTTTTAAGGCAAGCTGATGGATGTTTGTTCTCGATGTTGCAGGGCTCGATCCGCCATAATCTGTCGTTGAACAAGATCTTCAGGAAGATCCCGAGGCCGATCACCGAGCCCGGCCAGGGCAAGTACTGGACGCTCGACTTTTCCCAGGGCGCGGGCAACAAGCGTGAACGCCGCCGCGGGAAGGGCAAGCGCAAGCAGCAGCAGGAGCAAGAGGGCCAAGAGCAAGGGCAGGAAAAGCAGAACACGCGCCGGACGCGCAAAAGCAAGCGGCGCGCGGCGGACGACGAGGACGAGGACGACAGCGACGCGATGGACACGGACGACAGCGACGACAGCGAGAGCGCGGCGGAAGAGGCGGACAAGACCGCCGCGCGCGCGCGGGCGCGGCGCGAGCGCGAGCGCCAGACGAGCCTCACCGAGGAGGACCTCGAGGCGATCGCGGACCGCGCGAGCATGAGCGCGAGCCCCGCGCCCTCGCCCGCGACCTCGATCGACATGCAGATCGATCCCGCGCTCCGCGGGGACGAGGGGCACGTCGTGGGCGACGCATCCGCCCCGCGCCGTCCGCGCCCGCGCCCGATCAGCCGCGCCAGCCCGCGCCCCGCGCCGTACCCCACCCCTATGCGCCTCCCTACCGGCGCGCCGGTCGGGATGCCGAATATGGCGATGGGCATGCACCCCGCCGCGTACCCGCCGCCTCCTCCCCCTCCGCACGGCGCGTTCGGCGGGCCGTCGCACTCGCGCTCGCCGTCGGGCGAGGCCTCGGACGAGCAGCAGCAGCAGCACGTGAACTTTCAAGGTCAAAGCTCAGGGCAGCCGGGGAAAGCGCCGCAGCCGTACCGCGAGCACCAGATCAAGCTCGGCCGGCTGGGCGCGAACGCGCCCGCGGCGCCGCACCCGCAGGGCCAGGCGCCGCCCACGTTCGGCGCGACGGGCTTTGGGCAGCCGTCCGGGCCTGGCTTTGGGCGGTTCTCGTCGCATCCTCCCGGGGCGTTCGGCTCGCAGCCTCAGCAGCAAGCGCAGGGGATGATGGGCGGCAACGGCAACCACAACAATCCGAACCCGAACCAGGGCCAGCATTATCGTACTGCGCCACAGGTGCCGGCCCAGTTCCAGGCGCCGCAGGGGATGGTCCCGCAGGCGGCGTATGTGCCGGCACATCAGCAGCAGCAGCAGCAGCAGCAGCAGCAATCGCAGCAGGGAATGCCGGTGTATGGGCGGGTGAGGCCGGATGTGGAGATCGTACGCCATGGAGGGTTGCCGATGGCTATCCCGCGACAGCAGATGCAGCAGCCCAATCCGTTCGGGGTGGGTAGCCCGGCGGGATCGGGCGGATCGGGCTCTGGGTCATCAAGCTCGACACCGACACGGACGTCGTGATTTAGGTCAGTTTTTTTCTTCGATCACGATGCGCGTTCCATCTTGGACTCATCGTTTCCTTATAGAACCGCGGCCTTGTTTTTACGACGAAGATCAAGATTCGATATGCCTACCACACGCTCGTGATGCTCGCCATCGTTTTCGTACCGCTCTGCCTCTCCCCACGGACGTTACTCTCCATCTTGCATTATCAAAATTTGACGTTACCGAACGCAAACACAACGATTTATCCACACGCGACGCGGCGAGCCGAAAGTGTTCTCTTTCGGATCGCCGGCGGTTTCTTGCACCTCCCTCCCCCTCCATGCGTCCCCCTTGTCTACCTTAATATCCACCCTGTAGACGCTCTTCCGTCGATCGCTTTCCCCCTTCCTACCTCAGGCTTTCTCCCTCATTTATAATCATAAACCAAAAATATTCTTGTTTGCTCCTCACCATACCCACCTATAAAAGCTTGCCTTACATCACTTTCTTCCTCCTTCTTCCTCGTCCTATGCTGCTCCCTGTTTTCATCGCACAAATCATCACAATGTTCGAAGGGATTTCCCAAAACCCTCATCATCGTTCCGGTCGACTTGCAATCTGCTGTTTATACGCGCACCGTCCGTCGAAATTGTTGTCATCGAATCCAATCCTACGACGCTACTTGCTCGCTCTCTGCTTGTCTTTTTTTCTTTCAATTCGCATTCCATGTACTGTAGATAGCAATGCTCGTCTGCTGTGAAATCACACCGGTCTAGATAGTGTGTTCGTATGCGGGCGTAGGTGACCGTAGATTGCCGACGTGGTCCAAGAACACCGAAAATTAGCCGGAAGCTCGATGTGCTGACTAATCGTTACGACGCTGTCTCGCTCAGCCGTCGACCTCTCGAGCGAGACATCCTTGCGAAAGGATGGACTGCGGACGCTTTCGCGTGTCGTTATGCACATGTTTCGGAATGATCTTGAACGTCGTCTTTACGACGGAAGCATCAGAATGAGGCCGACTCCTTGGAGGTGGCGTGAAATTCTAGAAGCTCGCACTCTCTTTCGTGCGGTTTGTTTCCAATGATTGCCGTCTGTGTCCGGAATGCTGATGCATTGTCTATGCAGCTGATGTGATCTCGGTGGCGATGGAGGCATCAGACGAACGATTTTTCCCTTGAGACTCGCATGCCTTTCTGGACCTTCCTTCTCCTTTTCCCGTCCGATTCATTCCAGTGCTTCCAGGTTGTGATCGGCCGCGGAACGCTGATTCGTACAACGACGATCTCAGCGAGAGACCTGCGATGCGGGACCCGCCTGTGGCGTTGCTAAGGAGTTTCGGATTACTGTGCAAGTACCTTCAGGGTACGTTCTCATACTCATGGCAGTATACGGATCAATTATACGGAAGTAGCGATGCCGAAGTGCTTCTCTTACATTTGCACAGTCGTCTCCACTGCAAGACACGGGACTGTTGAGCGCTGTGCTTCTGTTGGTCGGTCTATGATGTTCAACCGTCGAAGCAACAACCTGGTATGCTAACGTAACCCCTTCAGCATGATCGCGCGATTATTACTTATGCAGTGGATCGGCTGCAATCCCGAAGGTCAGAGCAAGCGCGCCACAGCAGAGCTTCGACGTCGTGCGCGCTGCGTCGCTTTCCTGAACGACTCGCTTCCGTCGCTTCCTTGAAGGCTGGGATCGACGCTGCAATTTTGAAGCGTCTAGCACCGTGTTCCCCAGCAGGATCGTCATAGTAGCATCCCTTATAGTGATTCGTCCGGTTTCACCAATTGCCTGGTGCAGCATACACTGACCCCGGCTTTAGTCGAATTCTTTCGTCGGGAGCCCGTCAATCGACATCGATGTCATACGAAAAAGACAGACGGAGAAGTCGTTGAGTCAACGCCAATGCGACACGTCGATCTGCTTAGCCCAAGGCGCCTTCATCGAGGACCGTCTGCAGTGTTCTTGTCTAAGGATCCCGTGCGTGTAGGCTCGCCAAGAACCGAAGAATCATCAGGGCCTTCTCAGCATTCCGCCCACCGTCCGCTACGTTGGGAAGGTATGATCATGTCTGACTACATGTGCCATTCCCTGACGGGTTCTCGATGGCCAGCCCGATCTGGTTGTTCCGATGGAGCGAAGATCGTGACACGGAAAGCTCGGTCTTGCCAGACGCGAAAACGGTATAAAATGCGCGGGCCTTCCATCCCTTCAACTCCAGTCCAGCAACCGAGAATCAACCGCTCTTGCGTCTGTTCGACTAGACTAGCGCGATGAGGACCCCGCTCTCTCTGATCGTGCTCTTCGCTACTATGGTCATCGTCTCCGCCACCGTCATCAGCCCTAACGCCGACCGCATGAGGCGCGGACTGCCTCCTCTTGCTCCTCGCCAGCTTTACAATCCTACCGTCGCATCTGGTATGTGGGGACGATGATGCATAGGAGGGATGGCGCTCATTCAATTGAGCATGCAGGGGCTAAACGTCAGGAGCCCTCGGGATCGGCCTCCAACGCCGAGCGCATGAAGCGAGGACTTCCTCCTCTTCCTCCTCGTCGGCCTTATGCACCGACCGCCACGTATGGTATGTGGATACAATGATGAGAATAGCGATTGCGCTCACACCATGCAGGCGCTAAACGTCAAGAGCCCTCCGGATCAACCACCGCCTCGCAGTGCCCCGAATCCGGCACCAATCTCTTGTGTTGCGGCTCCGTTACTACTGTGCGTCTTCCTTTCTTTGAAGCTGATTGGTCGGTGTTGCTTATACTGCCACAGCCGGACAATCCGGAAGCTTCTGGCATTCTGGTAGACCTCGACATCATGCTGGGTGATGTCACGCTGGTCGGGCTTGACTGTACCGTGCTCGACCCCGCCGACACCTGCACCACCACTCCCACATGCTGCACGGAAACCTTGGTATGCTTTGCCATTGTCCGCACACGCGCATGGTTAACCAATTTTACTACAATACTACATAGGCTGGCATTATCTCCATCGGTTGCGTCAATGTCAACGTTTGAGTACTTTCCGGTGCTGTGGAGGAACCTCGCGCACTTCTTCAAACGATATGGACGTTCACAAGTTCAGTTCGATGTGACCTTTCGTTCTGGTTGAGACATGTTACGATATACTCGTGTTATAATTCTTAGCGGACGTGCAACATCGTCCATAACTGTCATTACGCCGAAATTTTGTTGGAGTGCGAGCATTGACGCGAAGCAGATATGGAGGATATATCGCGGACCGTTTGCAACTACGCAACTTAAGGTGTGTGTTTCCGTTTGGACGATTTGCCTGGCTCGACGCCACGCGAGAGCCACGCGGGGGTCATATTGGATCTTCCCGTATTGGGCCCCGCGGGCGACTGGAGGGAGCCTAACGCCACGTGCCCCCCGTTTGCACCATAATCTCGGATGCTACTTTCATCCCGTCAATGTGAGCTCCCGCCGTGAGTCCAAGTCTCCGTTCCCTTTGACGGACCGGATCACATACCTGTTCTTTTTTATTTCCAGTATATGCAGCATGCGTTGTGCAAACAAACATGATCACTCTGTAAAAGCACTCAACGCAAGCAGCCCGTCAACTTGAACCGCGCACGGCCAAATCCATCCACATCCGCGCGCGCCTATAGGCCGACGTTCGCAATGTCCGGACCTAACACACTCGGACGTGGAGAACGAGCGGCGCAACAATTAGCGCCGGGTACCTTGATTGAGCGCTCCAAAGAGCGTCCAAGTATCATTGGCTGCTGAAGCTACTCCGAAACATAGAGCCCCCTGTATGCGTTGACCGTCTCCGACGCGTGCTCCCGTAGCTTCTTGTGCCTTAGCGCTGCGAAAGCGATTTGACCGGAGGCGAAACACGAACTTGCTCGTCTGTCGGGCTACGTGGCGACCAGCTGCTGAACGCGGCAACATACTCGCCACTTCGACCGTCCATGATCGTGCGCCGAGCGCAGTGCTTCCCGACCTCTTTTGTACCTGCTGGCACTACTGCTACACTGGTGCGTATTACATACCTCGACATGCATGGTTTCCCAGCGTCCACTGAGCGCTTTCGCAGCTCGATCGGCATTTGCCAAGGTCTAACTCCCCAAGCGATGACGCAAATTCTGCGCGCCTGTCCATGCGCGTCTTGCTTTCATGACGGTCCTCCATATGAAACCATTTCTCGAACAAAGCTAACCACGATCGCATCCGCCGCGGTACCTTTATACTATCACCCCGACGCGCGGCCCCGACGCGACTTGCCTAATGTATCAACACCCGCTGCTTGTGCCCTGAATCCCGTGTCTATCGACTCCACCATACCAGGCACAGTGCTTGTTTTCTGCACAGTACGCTCACTGCTCAAGTTCTTCTTGGAATGTCGAAACCAAGGTGCGTACTTCTGGGGGATGAAAACCGTTGACGTCGAGCATTGGCTATCGCCCCACACGGTCCAGACTTCGACCTCCAGGTACTTGTGCGTCATGAACGGCGAACAACTATAAAGACACCCGTTCTACTCTCAAAATCTTCAGTCGAACAACCTTGACTTCCAGTCCCACTCGCGACCACCCAATTGCATCTTCAAGATAATCACCATGAAGTCTTCGTTGTCTCTCTCGTTGCTCCTCGCCATCGCGGCGTCGGTCTCGGTCTCGGCTTCCACCGCCAGCACCAACGCCGAGCGCCTGAAGCGCGGGCTGCCGCCTCGTGCCCCTCGCCGTCTCTACGCACCGACGCGCGTCTCTGGTAAGTATCATTTGACGAACATCTTCGTTCTTGAACTGACGCTCGTCACTCTGTAGCCGCCAAGAGACAGTCTCCTTCCGGCACGCCTTCCGCTGACACTTGCACGACCGGTCAGTTGTTGTGCTGCGGCGAGCTTACTCCCGTGAGTCTCGTCTCGAGTGTTCGCGCGTCTCCGCTCGCGTCGCTAACGTGTACACAGGCCGACAGCGCAGACGCCGTAGACGCCTTGGCTTCCATCGACGTGACCTTGACCAGCGCCGAGGATGTCGGGCTGAGTTGTGAGGTGCTCACGACCGACGGCACCTGCGGCGGCACTGCTGCCTGCTGTGGAGGCATTCTCGTAAGCTCTCTCATGATCGCATAAGCTCTGCTATTCACCGTTGTTCAGAGTGGGCTCGTCTCGATCGGCTGCATCACGGTTGCCCTTTAGATGTGTATCTTTCTCGCAACCTTGTACCTGTTCCGCGGACAATTTCGTTCTCTCCAAGTATCTACTACATTGTATTCTCATATACGGATCCTTGTATCCGCCCTTTCCTTTCGATACGACAAGTCAGAATAAGACTTTACGCCGCTGAGACTACTGGAGCGAACACTTGCGACGCGTCCGCCTTGCTGTCACCTCGCTAGCCGCTCAACCGGCGTGATCGGAGAAAAGAGCAGGTTGTGTACTTCTTACCGGTCTAAGGTTTTGCTCTCCGCATCAAAACCAAAAGGGTACAAGAACTACTCCACGCACACTTCCATGCAGCATTCATTAAGAGTACCTACATATATGATGTAGCAACAAATGAACAATACGACGCGAGAAATGCCATGGAGTTGCTACGAGTATTCCAGCTCTTCCAGTCGGGCGATTTGTCTGCGGATGCAGTCAGCTATGTGTCCTAAGAAGCTGGCAGTGCAGCGAGCACTTACTTATCCCTGACTGCTTCCTGCCAACGCTGCAGTTTGGCGATCTCGTTCACCTGGAAGCCGAAGATCTTAGGGCGGTAGCGTTCGGCCTTGAGCGCCGCGGTCGCGGTGCTGAGACCCTCCGCCGCGCCTTCGGCGACCACCTCGTCTTCGCGCGTCGAGCCTCGCCTCCGCACGCCCTTCGCCCAGTCTTCGGCCCTGCCATCGCCCCGGGCCGGATCGGAGGGGTTCGCCTTGGGAGGGATGAGGTGGGGGTAGACGAGGAACATGAGGTGGGGGAAGGTGGTACCGAAGTACGCGCCATCGATCGAGCCATGACGGGAGCTCTTCGGGGAGTAGATGTCCTCACACCGGCCGCAGTATAGCTTGACCGACTTCTCGTACGGGACGTCCGTGAGGCCGACGGGGAGGAGTGGCTGAGACTGGCAGAAGACGCGCGGGCAGCGACCGAAGTCGGCGCGCTTGTATTTGTCGAGCATCTTCGAGAGGCCGCGCACGGTGACGATCCATCGCGCGTGGATGAGGCCGTATAGTAGACGGGCTTGGACATCGAGCGACCCTCGAAGCTCGTCCTGCACGTCGTCGTCTTCTGGGCCAGTGTGGGATCAGGGGCTGGGTGGACGTGCGACGATTCACGTACCTAGATTATCCGTTATCAGATCCAGCGCTTGTGAGTAGTTGGCCACTTCGGTGTTTAGACCGGTAAGGTTGAAGCGGTCGAGGATGTAGTCTTCTTCGACTTCGCAAAAGTATTCGTTCCCTTTAGAGGAGAGGAACCACGATATCCACTGCAGAGCGTTACAGTCGGATCTCATACACGATAGAGGAGTATATGCATACAGAACTAGAGCGATTGAGCACGCAGTAGCACCATAGCCATGTGGGACGCCTACTTTGAGTAATCCGAGTCAGAACCGGTGGACACATCTTCCACTAGGTGGTCAAAACGTTGATCAAAGCGGCGCGAACACAGTGTATCGAAGACTGACTGGTGCTGAGGTTACTGATAGGAGACAGAGAGTCGGTTGTGGTCCAAGCCAAGGTGCGATGACCTCGAGGCTGGCTGGCGCTTCCGCCGCATCCTGATCCGTCCACCTCCTTTACTCTTGACTTCGACCGGCGTTCTACTTTCCAGTCTCATGATCCAACAGGTTGCGTCAAATAAATGTGCTAGGACTATAATCGTGAGGGATTGGAGGGATACTCTCCGTTGATTATGCCGTAATTCGTTGCGCGAGCCGCGAGCCTGTCAAGGACGAGAAAATCTGAACTCACTGCTCTACACACCACTTGGTACCAGATAGGGCCTATGTGCATCATGGATAGCACGGCATTCATAACTCTGAGATGTAGCAAGGCTGTAGGCTCGACGAACCATCGTACGGACTTCTCCCATCGCGGTCTGGTGCCATATACAAGGAATGCTATCATGATCTCGCAGTCAGCCTAGGCTGGATAATCTCCTCAAGCTGGTTGTCACCACATTGACGTTTCAAAGCAGCCTGCTATAACAATGGCTCGTGCCGATACGGTCTCGATGGTAGAACGCCTCGCACGCGCTCGGACTTAGCTGTTCTGTGACGTTCCGAGGTACGTCGTGTTTATCGTCGTGCAGCCAGAGCTTACTCGGAAATTACAAGTATACAGAACTCAACACCGTTGCTCTCCTTGGTTTGCAAGCATAACACCCAGTCGGGCACCAATCTCGGAGCATACGACATACGCCTGATACTATCTCAAGCTCGGAACTCGAAGGCGCGCGTACTCCGATTTGCCTTGGCTTTTCTGGCTTCACACCGCCGCCCACAACCGGAGTCATGTCAGTGTCTTTGAGCGCGCTCGCATAGCCCAACAAAATTGAGAAAGAAGCTGCGATGCTGTTCAGCGTTGCGCGGAGGGCTTGAGGCACTTGCAGGTCAACGGCGACACTAAACGTGGATAAAGAGCAGTTTTCCCCCGAACTGCGACGAAGATTGGAACCAAGGCAATTTAATACCAAGAACGCATGAGATAGGCAACTGTTACTGTCAGTCGAGAGCCCAACATTTGCGAAACCCACAACGATGATGATGTTGCATACATGCTTCTCTTGTGTTGAACTATCCGATACATACTTAAACTACTTGCAATGACCTTATCGTGCATATACACACGGCGACTGGCAAAACATGTTCAGTCCGTGATGTCGCATTTGCTCGGATCCTCCACCTGGTATTGATATCGGGGGCGTCAATCGTGGACGATGCTCGCTTAGAGATCGACGTACGTTGAATCTAAGTCCCATATCTCCTGTCCTTTCCGGAGAAGCTAGTCGGGGTCTCACGGTGATGGTGTTCAGCGGAAACGACGTATTACCTCTTGCTCGCGGATACGGTCGGTGGCTGTTTCGGTCTGCTGGCGAAACTGCCCAGTCCTCCGGAGACTCGAAAGTGTGTATACCCCAATCTTTCCGGTTACCGGCTGCACCTGCCTTCTTCAAGGAGAGGATCAATCGGTTCATCAGAAGCGATGTGAGCCTGAAAAGAGCGGTAAGTGGATATGGCAGGGTGAGTTACGTCCGCCCTCTTACAATACATGGGCTCTGTGTCAGCAATTCAGTAAGAGTACTGGAGCTAGGAAGGGATTCAGACTTACTCAGCTTGGATGGATCGCAAACCAGGCTGTATATTGACGTAAGGAACGTCGATTCACGAACCACCGCTTGATAGCTTACCCGTCCATGAGATAACAGGAGATGCCAGATCAGGATCGAAAGGAAGATAATAAGGAACGAGATGGCTCCGTCACGCAGCATGACTACCATGAGTCGGGAACCATACCGAGACCGTGCTGCCGAAACGGTGTAATACGCGGTGAAGAGAAAGATCAGCCCATGAAACACGAGGCCGAGTTCCAGTATGACCGCGATGAGAGGTAAATGAGGTGGCACAAGGAGGCAGACTGGACGATGGGTCTTAGCCTGAAAGTAACAATTTCGGATGATTTGTCACCCACTTCTCGTCACATTATCGCCAATGAAGGGCGAACCTGAGTACGACATGAGTCGCTACAGTCATACTAGCAATTGACCGATACCTGTGTTTCCGGGATTCACGATTGTGTATAAACCGACTCCGGCCAAGGCCAGCATGACTGGAATCAATGTACATTGAACCAGCCAGTTCTTCTTGGAGACAGCGTAAACCCTGGAATTATTTGGGTTAAACGGAACGGGTAGCATAGAAAAGACTAACCGGAACAGCATTATAATCATTGATACGACCGTCACGAGGATGAGATACAGCTGCTGGCTGTATGCCCACTGATTGCAACTGTATACGGCTCATGAGTCAGAGATCGTGTGTTATCTTTACCCAAAGGGTAGCGTCTAATGACAAGTCAGAGCATGTGCATCGTTGATCAAGGGCTTCCATACACATATCCTGTGTCCACGAAGATGAATGCCATGCTATTGAATCCTCATGAGAATAAGATCGGATTATCAGAGAACGAGAACAGACCTAGATTCACGAGTAAGGCGAATGTGAATGGTATGTAGCGGTTCTGTTATGACGATGCTCAATTCTGGTCTTCGGTGAATTGCTGATGTTGGGGTTCCGTGCTTACAGCTAGGAAGAGAAGGAATACTGTATTACGGAAATGGGTGTTGATGCGGAGAACGTGTACCGGTGTTACACTCACTTGGCGACCATTTCAAGTTCCATCCCACCCATGCGTATCGTATCTGAGCGATATATCAATCCGCGTTGCTGTCATCAAAGCGAAAGCGAGCTTCAAATTGAACTACTGACCTCGTCGGATAATGTCAACAAGTAATCATAGACGTACAGCGTGGTCATAGAGACAAAGTAAAGCTTCGCGTATTTCCATCATCATAGGTTAATGTACGAACATCGCTGCATTGGTTTAGGCAATCACCTTCGTTGCAAAACTATAAGCAAGTGATGTTACAAAACCTCTAAAGGATATGATGAAACTCATACTCACTAATCACGACCAAGTTGCAGTGTCTCAACATCGATAACGGGCGACTGGGTCGATACCGGCCACAGCGACATGGCGAAAAGCGCATGCAATGACCCCTCACGATTACCTATATACGTATCTGGCGTAGCTGTACGAAGACACCCTGGGTTATAAACAGACCCATCATCAGCATCTCTCAACAGACTACACACCTACATCACTGCCCGTTTCATTTCCGCTTTACCCGACCAGAAGGAGATACCTACACAGGATCTCATCAGCAAGGAAGGGCATGACTGCATTCGGATCCCACCACCTTATTCGGCATAGAGACAACGGGATGCACGTAGGTATCACGTTCCAGCTTCTTCAGTGGAGTGAACACATGCACACGGTGTGGAGAGCTGATCGGAGAACCGCTAATGAATTCAACGTTTGTGAACGATGGTACGCAGATTGTGGGCGTGAAGTAAGAAAAGAACGCGCTCACATGCGAGGTTTGATATTGGCTGCGGCGTTAGAGTGCCGATATGGCAAACTCTGTTAGCGTTGAGAGCTCTATGAGAAGAATGGGATGGGAACGGTCCCATGCTTCGCGAGCTTATTGGACGCACCTTTGTCGGACTTACGAATCCCCGTGGCAGTGATGATCCTGACCAGATCCAGAGCGCCACAACGGTAAGTGAAATATCCCGATAACTGCGCGATTTCGTTGCGACCTCCACAAGATGGTCGTAAAAAGAAGAGCGCAGATAATCAGATGGCCTGCCTAGTTATAAAGGTTATTAATTATCAGTTGACTTCGGGGAATAGGACTGGAAGCCGAGAGAAGGATAGGTATGCTGATGCTGTGCCTCCCGATTTGGAACCATGGGAGGTACGTAGCAGCGTTGTGGCGTTGTGAATGGGGCGGTATCGATCCGATTCAATGATACATTCCATTTCTTGGGCGGTGCACGTGGGTAACCGTGATATCCACTTCCGCTTTCTTCGCGATCCTCTCGCATCTGGTAGACGTATACCTTATGTTCATACTCATGAAGCGTGTATGGAAAACGGCGTCGGCAGAAGTGGTGTCGTGCTCCCTCGCCAGCATCGCGAGGCTCGCTTGCTCGTAGTATGTGTGCTGCTGCCAAATAATGAGCTGTTATCAGTTCGACTTTGAATGACGCCATGATCCACCAGCGCTCACAATAGTGAAAATGGTTGGCGAGCACAACTCCTCGAAACGCTCCTGGTGAACGGCAGCAGCGGCGTTTTTTCATATTTGCGGACGTTCTGAACCGCCGCAAGCTGAGCATGGTTACGGGCTTCTGCTTTTCATGTATCAGCTTCGTACGAGGGACTCTCACCGCGCCCGGTTTTGAACCTCGTGTTATGCGGTCCTCGCCCGAGGCTAGTTCTGCATCTGATGTGAGGTACGTACGCCAGCATTGGCCTGCAGCGGCACGCATATGGATCGCGCAGCGATGGTTCACTCTCTTTCTCACATCGCCTTCGGCGTGCACTAGTGATTATTGGTGCGCTCGCATCTCACGCGGCGGGACTGCACTCAAACAGTTCATGCGCAGAGCAGTAGCGGTTCTCGAACGGAGAGAAACCACATCTCACGGTTCAAATGACTGCCTCATGATTAGATTCATCAGAGTTGCGAGCGAATGCCCCATACGCACTGATACGTTCGTAATCCTATCACCTTCCTCGCATGATGGCGTCGAAGTTTGAAAGCGCATCCTTTGGGACAAATAGACTCCTTGAGCCTCGTATACATAGCAACCCTAGTATGTACCAAGGTCACCCACCGTCTTCAGACTCCAGGCCAGTACCTCGCATATTCCTCCACAGAAATGCTTGAGATACAGCACACTGGTCTCCCTCATGCCGCGAGGGTAGTCGGAGCTTCATCCATCGCTACACCTGTCATATACTCGCATACTCAGCCACTTCCACCGTATCCCGACGACGCACACAATGAAGTTCTTCCGACATACCAGCGATACGCTTCGGTCTTGCCATGGCTCGAACTTCTACGGCATCCCGCATGGGAAAGTAATTCCGATCTTGCACTGTTCTTGCGGTCGGATGGCCATCCAGACCCACCGAAGGTCGGCTGGAAGGCCCAATACATGAGCCATGTCCATGATTGCCTTGAAATGGGCTTGGCTGTGGACCCGTGCAACGACGTCGAACAAGATCACATGTTTCAGTCGCTCACGGACGAAGTAAGGTCGTACGTGCGCGCCGAGATGCCCCCTGAGCTGCGCTGTGAGTTGTCAGACATCACGCACTTCCCCATCCTGAAAGCCGAGTCTTCGCACAGCCGCCGCGCTGAGCTTAGCATGCCGTTCCCTCACTCCGGAACCGCTCAAGCTCAGCCCGTTCTTCCTTGATGCTCTGACCGCGGAGGCGTCGCGTCCACCATCGACCATACCGTCTGCGTTGCCGACCCGGCCTTCGCCAGATCTGCATTGGATCCTCGCCGAACTCCGCAGCGTCAACCCCGAGTTGCATCTCCTTGACTTCACCTACTTGCCGCAGCGCAACCTCGACGCCATCGTCAAGGCACTTTTCGTGCTGAGGTGCCGCGAGCGGTTCTCCAGGGCGGCACGGCGGCGCGTGTCCAGTCGCCAGGCGGGCACGTTCAGCAAATGGCTAAAAGGCACCGCGAGCAGATGGAAGAAAGCCGAGGAGACGCGGAAGCGGGGTGTCGTGACAGAGGCACGGCATGCGGGGCATGACGTCTTTTGCGCTTTCTCCGTTCTGGACTAAGGGTTCCAGATGTATTTGCGAATTCCTGTCACATTCGTTCACATCACTCCTTACATATGGATGAGTATTCAGGTGAGCACGTACGAGTCGCCGTTCTTCATTGACGCCTTGCTCATTTCGGCTACCTTAGTATGAGGATGGTCGCCGGTCAGGGATGGCCGATCACGCGCGACTATATCCACAGCGACTTCACTGCACATCACTGAACTGATAATGTCTGAACAGTAAAACCACGTGAGAGATACATATACAGCGAGCTGGCGATGCGCACAAGAATACAATTCGTCCAACATTAAACTGTCCGCAATGCAGGAGCAGGTGCTGTCAAACTCCGTTGAGGCCGCCGCCATATCTTACAAGCTCCTCGTGCTTCGTGTCAAGCAGCTTCTTCCGTGCCTCGAGTTTGTCCTTATGAGTGCTGATCGACCGGTCAAGCTTGGCGTACAGCCGAGCCTTGGATCTAAGTGCAGGAAATGCAGTCGTAGAGCGCTCAGGGCAGCGTAGGAGAAAGCATATAACATACATCATATGGTCTTTCACCTAATGTAAGGGCGTAAGCGAAAGGTTGGCTTGGAGCAATAACGCACGTACCGTATCGAGCAGTTTCGAGAAATCGGAGATCAGCTCTACACGGTCAGCAATCCATCAGCCGCCTGCTATCTGTGCGAGCGGTAAGCGGATTCACCATCTGCACCTGCGGCCCACTCGGCTGGAGAAGCCTCCGCCCAGCGACGCTTGTTGCCTTCATAGGCGCCGAGATGCTGCGCGATGTAGACATCGATATCGATGTTCAGAATCCGAGCGAGATCGGAGCCCGACATGTCAGGCGTCGGCGGAGGCTCGATCACCGCGCCATGATGGTGAGCGCCAGCCCCACCATCATGGGCCATGGAGTAGTCGCGCTGTCGAGCCATGACGCGTTGTCAGAGATAAGGACGAGAGGAAGAGGACTCACGTGTTCGTCTGGAAGGTCTTGACGATAGCGCTTTCCTGGGTGTTCGGGTTCGTCCGGATAAAGCAGTTCGTCGTCGTCGTCGTCACCCTCGCGCTGAGAGTGAGAGCGCTTGCGAGCGTAGCTGACCTCCTGATGTGTGCCGCGATGACTGTGAGCGGCAGGTCCGATAGATGACTGGCCGCTGGAAAGGGCATATAATCCGTCCGTCGAGGGCAGAGCGAGCGTCGAGCGCATCCCACCACCAGGAATAGGCGAGTGCAAACCAGCGTGAGCCAGAGATCGTTCCGAATGGGATATATGCGTTGCTTGTACGAATGTATGCGTCTCCTGGCCAGGTGTATGCGCCTTGTTTACTTGAAGATCGTTCTCAGAGAAGGGCGGACGCATAGGTCCTGGACGAGCTTGCTGAAAAGAGTCAGAAGGGGCGCCAGATGCTATATCGTGACGGGATGGCGGAGAAGGTAGCATCGTCGGAGAATCGAGCAGGCCGCCGAGAAGTCCATTCGAAACTAGAGCAGAGGAGGCGCGAGGAGAATGAATCTGTGGGGGAGCCATGCCGCCCTGCTCCAACGACGGAAAAGAATTAGAGACGCGAGAGCGAGAGCCTTGTTGTTGAGCTTTATGATGAGTCTGCGGGCCCATCCTCTTCACGAGTCCGGCAATGTTGAAAGGTTTAGGTGCGATATTGTGTAACATGGCTTGAGGGTCAGCGGACGCGCCTCGGGTAGGAGCTGCGCTTGCCGGCCTTTGAGGCGGCATGGGTTTTTTATCCGGAGCTAGCGCCGCGTCCCTGTTACCAGCTACAGACGGAGGTCGAGAGGGAAAAAACTGGCTGCGGTTGCTCATCGTGGTGCGGAACGAAAGCAAGTCAGGAGAAGACCGCGGGAAAAGGCACATGAGGTGCCTGCATGCTCACGTGCACCCACGCGAGAGTTCGAACTCAGTTGGTTCTGTTCGGCCCTGGGTTCTCTGTTGTCTCGACTCTCATCCCATCTTCCTTCCGTCCGCTCATCCCTCCTCCATATTATCCGCACAACCTCTAACGACCGGCCCACGAAACAAAAGGGCCAAATAACGCGGTACGTCGCGAGCAATCACGCGGTGGACAAGGCATACTAACTCTCAAACGTCTATCAAGCAGATCGCTTCCCTTTTCCAGCCACTGTCATTCACTTTCGAACGCATACATCAGTTATTCAATTGCGATAAGACCTATATCTATCTGTGCTACCCAATCACACTCTCCCACCTGCCCCGATGGCCAGCCAAGACCTCCCGCCATGGATGACGCTTGCCACCAGCACCTTTACCGACGCTGCGGGAAACCCGACCGCAACGGCTGAAGTGACGCTAGAGCTGCCGTTGACTTACTTCGGACCCAGCGTGAGTCTCCCTCTGCGACTGAGCTGGCACGGGCAAATTGCTCGATTACGTACGGTCGGATTGACTGCTTGGGGACAGATACCGCTCGGTCCGGACTGGGTATGGGGTGGCTCGACAGAACCAGCGTCCATCGGCATCCCAAACACGGGCATTACGACCACGACAGCGATACCTACCTCCGCGCCGGCGACCACCACCAGCGTAGCGACGACCGTACCGACGGCTTCGGAAAGCTCGGACACTGCCTCCGATACATCCGCTACGACGTCATTAACCTCTATCGGCCCGTCCACATCCAGCATACCGAGCTCGCAAACAGCCCCTGTAACGAGCATTGCACCGACCGGCACGCTATTATCTTCGTCACCCGTTCTGCCGTCAACACTTTCTTCGTCCTCCGCTATTCCAACCGCAGTCTCCGGTCACACCTCCCATTCGCGCACAGTTACCTTGATCGCGGCCATAGTCGGTGGCGTTGCCGGACTCTTCCTCATCGCCGCACTCCTCATCGGTTGTTGGTTGTGCTGGCGCAGACGCCGCCAACGTCAAGCCCCGTTAGGCACTGGTTGGGAGATGATCTACCCCGAAGACCCGTCAGCCTTGCAATCGCCCATTTCACCGACTCATAGCATCGAAGGAGAACGTCCCCAGTCTCCAGGAGAGGGCGGAGGAGAGGAGGACCCGTTCTTGCAAAGGAGCAATCGAGCGGATATGGAGATGATCGGCGGTGCGAGGCTGGTGACCGTTCCCCCGCACGTGCTCAGGCCATCCGACTCGGGTGGGGATGATGGAGGAATGTACTACGTGGATGCAATGGAGGATCGGGCGTTCTACAATCCCGACGAGGAGAAAGAGCGAGAGCGTCAGGCTCAATTGACCAACGCGGCTGCAACGAACGCCATGGTCACGCAACCTCAATCCCAGCGCAATTCGGACTCGGACCCTGAGGTCGGCGTCGTCGGTTCCAGGAGGCACTCTCAGAAGGAAGACGAACAAGCACAGACCATGCGCGACGCGCAGCCGCAATCAGACGGCGAAGACGACCTGGACGGGACGACAGCACACGACCACGACGAGGCACCAGACGCGGACGCGCCTCTCCTTCGTCGCCCGGGCGCGGCACTGTGGCTTGGCCGCTCCCCAGCCGGCCTTGACCGCGCCTCGCCAAATCCATCCCGACGCTCACGCGGTTCACGCGCAAACACGCCCTTCGGCTCGCGGAGCGCACTCAGCATTCCACACTCGGATGCGGGTGAGGTCGAGCACGCGGAGCTCCTGACCGCCACCCGAGTGCACACGCCGTACGGCACGCCCGTCGCTGCGCACCCTCAGCTTCACGGAAGCGGGAACGAACGCGCGGTTGGTGCCGGGAGCGTGAGCAGCGCTTCGTCGAACAGCATACTTGGCTTGAGCGGGCTCGCGCGCATCGGCAGATTCAGCTGGTTCAGGCGCATAGATTCTGGTGCCAGTGGCCGTTCATCAACTGCCGCCGCTGCCCGTCCCTCATCTCGCGCGACCGGAAACAGGTCACGCCCCACGTCACGCCCGTCATGGTACACGCCCCGCACACCTGGAGCTAACGACGTGGAAGCCGGTACCGGATCAAGCAACGGCGCAGGCTTGCTTGGCGCTGATCTGGTCGGGCGGCGAATTGTGCCACCGTCCTCGTACATGGCCGTTGCGCAAGGTGATGGCGAGCGCCCGATATCGACAGTGAGCGGACGCAGCGCGGTCAGTTCCGGCAACACGATCTACTACGACGCGCCATCCCGTCCTCTTACGCCCGGCACGCCTGTAACTTCGGCTGCAACTGCCTTCCCTCCCGTTCCGCCGATGCCTGCGTCGTTCCGTTCCCGTCCCGCCACGCCGCCATCCGGACAGACACCCGCATCCGGCGTGGCGACTCCCACTGCGGCCCATCTGCGCGGAGGCGATCATCCTGGTTCGTCTCATGCCGCTGTGCCGACCACCGGACCTCCCGCCTATGAGGATTTGCCGACAACCCAGAGTCAGTATTTCACGCCGACGGAGATCCCTCCGGGCGTTGATGTTCTTGACCTGCCTATCCCGCGACCGGCGTCACCCTTCTCAACCGTCTCCTCGACCAACTCCAACCGGCCCCGTCCGAAGTCGCTCCAGTTCCCTCCTGGCCTTGCCCCGAGCGCAATCCCGAGCCCAAGGGTATGGACCGATCTCGCCAACTCGAGCTCGAGCCGCGAGGGAGTCAGTCCTGCCGCCAGCAACGTCGGGAGCGGGGTCAGCGGGATCGGCATCACCTTAGAGTTGGAGGATGCCCCTCCCAGCGCTGTTGGTGGATGGAGGACGTTGGCGAGCGCTAATGATCGACGTACGACGTTCGGGCAGGTGCGCACTCGTTCATGTCCACTAATCCATGTACCATTTTACTCACTATATTCCTTACAGGCTCCTGTCCTTGTTCATCCGGAGCGCACTCAGACGTCTGACCAAGGCTCGCTACATTCTCATGTACACTCCATCCCCGGCTCCTCTCGCGGCTCGGATTCGGTACCTCCGTCAGGACGGTACATCCCGATTGCCAGCATCGGTTCCCGCTCTGCCTCTTCGCTCCACTCTGGCCCCCGTTCACAGGAGCCGTCCGGGAGCAGCGGCGAGACGGGCGGCGCGACGCTCTCGCACTCAGGTTCGATCTCGTCCGATGACCGCATTAAGCGCGGCCGACGGACACGTTCACCCGCCGACCTGCGCTCTCCCCATGTCAGCCTCGGTGCCGTCGGTGGCCGCGTTCCACGGCTGCCCGAACTAAACCTCCCGTCGTCACCGCTGCACCTGTCACCCCAAGCGTCCGGGGACGACATTACTACTGCGTCCACCGGGCACTCCCCGCTCCTCGGCTCGACGCGCGCCGGCACCGTCTCTGGTACCATAGGCACTACTGCCACTAACTCCTCCGTGTCCACGCATACGAGCATCACCGATCCGTCTACGGGTATCGTGATGCACTTCCCAAGCGTGCCATGGACAAGTGGCCAGGAGCGCGACTGGCCCGCGGACGCGTGGTCCGAGTTCCCTGGTGAAGACGGGATGCGGTGTTGGGGTCCTCCAAGCCGCCTATTCGCGATGCGCTCGACGTTACGGCAACAAAATGACCTGGAGCACGTCTAATGCCTCCATAGTTTCCCCGCGACCTTCTTCGGTTTAGCACATTCCCACTGCGAATTTTGTTGCGGTCTACGCGTTGCTCTGTCCCCGGTCGCCGCGCGGATGCTATTCCTGCCCCTACACCCTTGTCGATGTTCGGAGCATCAACCGCTCAACACTCGTGCCCTTGCACACGACCTTTCTCCCCTCTCTGCTTGGATTCACGACGGAACATTTGCTGATATTTATGACATTTCTCTTGCTCATTCACCTCATTGCTTCATCACGACACGACATACTCACGACTAACACCGACACGACTCTCATGCGACACCTTTACTCCGGCGACACCTATATCCTTATTCCTATCCATTTGTATCCACGTTATGTCGTGTATCCGTGCAATTAGACGTTCATCAACGAAATACGCACCAGAGTTGTAGGCTAACCAGCGAAAGGATGGTGGGCAGAGAATGAAGCAACAACGATCGGGGCTGTCGCTGTTGCCTTAGCCTCTACATAAGAAAGGAACGGAGTCGAAGGTGCGCGATTGCCAAAACAGTACTATTACAGAAGAATACTCGACAGGGATAACACAAGCCAACAAGACAGGGAGCTATGGAGACAACACAGTCCGACGAAAACAGGCATACATTGTACAACAAGTAAAATAATCAATCGCAAGATTCTGACCCTCAAGATCGCTCGTGGCGATCTTGAGGTGCAGAACCTACCCCTTGATAAGTTATACAAGCAATACTGACTCTACGTGACAAGGCGCGCGACGGGCATGGACGGGTATCTGCATAATCTGCATGACGACTGAATGAGCCATGCATATCGTAAAAAGAGATCGGCACAAACCTAGGGCTCAGTTTTCCGGGCTGAGGTATCGGGAATGATGCCACACTCAGACAGGCCAGCTGCTGAGGGCGGTGGCGTTTCAGATATGGGGGAAAGCATCGAGACGTGATGTTTCGTATCGGCTGCGGCTTGCGAAGGGATGGTAGGAGATATGGTTGAAGGAGAGCGCAAGTTGGGTTCGCCTACACTGCGTCGATGACGACGATCTGCCAGAAAATCTTTCTCCCAATTCGATTGTGAGCTCCCGAACAAGGGCCCTGACGGGCAGTCGTCGCGTGCTATCGAGGGTCGAGATCTGGAGCGCCTATGCTTCAGCTCGACGACCACCGGAGGGCTTTGGGACTTCTCCTCATGGCCGGCGAGAAGTGTACTGATCATGGAGAGGGAGATTTCCGGCGCGCTTCGACGTCGAGAGGCTCTCGAACCGTTGGAGTCGGAACCGCTGTCAATCGGGGTGGCGTTGCCGAACGTTGCTTTGAAGATCTCGTCGAAATCGTACGTGACGGAGGGAACCGGAGGCAGTGCGAGGCCGATTGGAATGGTGGGCGATCCTGGTGAAGTTACGGAATCTTCGGGCAGGACACGCGTGTGTTCACGTTCGGAAGTCGGAACGAATCCCAGCCCCGTATCGTCCACGTCGAAGAGGGCAGCCTCCGGTTCGTCGATACTGGTTTGTTGATTTTGCAAGTCCGTGTCATTGGGGCGAGGAACGGATTCGACCACGGGCGTATCAGGCTCAATTCCCAAAGCTGCGGCTTCATCACCATCGGGCAACGGCAGTGGAATGCTAGTTGGCGATGCCAGATTATCGACCGATCCCTGAGCCTCACTATTGATGCGAGGGAAGGATAGTTCGGACACCGAAGGCACCGCCGATGCTCCGGAGTCAGGGATCCCGAGCGGGGAAAGCGACACGATAGCCTCAACTGTTGCCCCAACGCCTGCCTTCAGCAAGTGCGTTACGGTATCGAAGACCCCATGAGTGTCGGACGAGCCAGGCTGTTCGACATCTTCCGGTGGTTGAGGCTGGCTAGCGGAGGCTGTCTCGTCATGGTGCGCGTCAGCCGAAGGCGGGTCCGACGATGACGGTGACTCAACCTCGAGGTGGTGGTTACCGTCCTGCTGCTCGACGAGGGCCTGAACGCCTGTGTCTACACCGTCCGTAGCTCCATCGCGCAATGGCGTATCGTTACTGCCATCGCTTGCAGTCTCATCCTGGCCGTCATCCAACGACGATTTAGGGCTAACGTCAAGGGTGCTCGTGGCTGCAGGTGTCGAGGGAGGAGCCTCCTGCAATTCAGGGAGCGATTCAGGCATGACCACATCGATAGCGGGATCGACGACGGCAACGTTCTCCGACGGTGCGGGGTGAGCGTTCGATGATTCGGTCACAGGCTCCGGTACACCGATCATCGTCGTCAAAGAGTGTAGCTCTGGCGATCCCTGCGCGCTGTCCACACTAGTCGCCGATTCCGAGCGAAATTCGGTATCGGCTTGTATAGCATCCTCTGATACGGGGATCGGCGAGGACGACCGTGATGCCTCTGCAGGAGTGGGGGGTTCGACGAGGATGACAGGAGGTTCAGCATTGTCATCATCCTCCGATGGATGCGGAAAGGCTGGTCTCGGGGTGCCTGAGGGGCGAGGAGTAGTGTGGCCTTCAACGGATTCGGTGCCCTCGGCGCCAGAAGACGTGCCTTCGCTAGATTCGCCGCCCGTTGGGGTCGCTGACTGGCCGGCGCTTTCCCCGGAATCCAAAGCCGGGGTAGGTACAGTCACGATAGCCTCGATAGGAGGTTCGGGGAGCGGTTTGCTTAAGAGATCAGACGGCAGTGGTGAAGTGTCTATGGGCGAATCTGGAAGCGGGGTGCTTAGAGCGAGCCGGTCTGCTTCGATGGTATGGTTTGCAATCGTGATGGTGACTTTCGCAGCGACAATCTCCTCCGTAGCAACCGGCGTCTGCGTAGATGCTTCAGAGCGATCCTGCTCATCAACAGGGCCAAGAACCTCCGAGACTGACTCTTGACCGGCGGGAGCAGCTTCCCGGACGTCGGACTCGGGAAGGGATGGGGTCGGCAGAGCGACAGGCTCTTCGCGCGGAGTAGTCTCATCTGCGGGTGCCACGTCTTCCACGACATTCTGATCGCGCTCATTCTCCGTCGATGGCTCGGTGTCGGTGACGGACGGATCACCAGGAAGATTGTTGCCGGCTGGAGCATCCTCACCAATTGAGGGTTCGGCGGGTGGTAAAGGGACGAAGTCCTCCCAGTGGTTTAACAGCTTCGGTAGATCAATCCAATCGCCCACGAGCTCCGATCCGTCGAAATGAAGTCCTTCAAGCGCTTTCGCAGCTTTCTTCATCATCTTATCCAGCTGCTTGGCATTCGGTAGCGTGACGGTGAAGTCGAAGATCGATCGAAGAGACCCAGAGACCGCGTGGCTGAAGGTGTTGTCTTCGAGCCCCATGATCAGAGAGGCAACAATGGCCTCGCAGCTATCCGTCGATGTAACAGCCTCCTTCGTGGAAGTTGAGACGGAAAAAAGAGTTTTATTCAAGTCGGGGCCTTCATTGATCGCGTTGGCCTGGGCCTCTTCCTCGCACGAGTGAGGGGTTGTGTCCGCGGCCGCGGCAGTATCGACAGGTCGTGTCGTACTCGTAGAAGATGAAGATGATTCCGCAGCGTCA
Organism: Punctularia strigosozonata HHB-11173 SS5; assembly: GCF_000264995.1. NCBI lineage: Eukaryota > Fungi > Basidiomycota > Agaricomycetes > Corticiales > Punctulariaceae > Punctularia > Punctularia strigosozonata. Next base: position 219,428 of record NW_006767452.1, read on the forward strand.
ACACTTGCATCGGACGGGGCTGGTGGACGCGCGCCGGTGGGACTGGGTGGCGGGGCGAGATCATGGCCGAGTAATGGAGAGGAAGCGGGAGGGTCGTTTGACGATGAGGAAGGGGGGACATCCACTGGAGTCTCCTGCATGTCTTCACCAGCAATCGGAGTCGACGCAAGCTCCGAATGATGATCGTCATCAACAAGGAGGTCCGGCGTAGGGGGGACAGGCGAGGGAAGTGCGGCAGAGGGTATGGCCGAAGTACTCAGCAGTGGAGAGACGTCTGAGCCGAGGTCGACGTGGCTTGGCCCCGGCGACGCGGAGAATTCTCCTGCACTGACATTGCGCTGCATCAACGGGGAGGAGAAACCCTTTGGCATGTCTCCCAAAGCAGTGAGAGGAGAGGCGCCATTAGATTCATGCCGAATGAGGGGGGACGTGTGAACGCCAGCGTTCAGGATAGTCTCCAGCTGCAAAGAAACAGGTTGTTCGGTTGCTGCAACGGTAGCGTGGTCATCCGCAGTTTGTCGAAGGGAGGTCGCGAGGTTGTCATCGTTGTCGTTGAGTTCACTGTCTTCGTCGCTACCTTCCTCATCTTGGTCCTCGTCCTCGTCCGGAGGATCATCCTCGTCGAAGTCCCATGTAGGAACTGCGTCGGGCGAGACGCTGTCCGTCCACGCTTCGGGAGAACGAGGAATCTGAAGGGGGAATACGTCTTGTAGGCGTGGTGTCCGCCAACGACGAGCCGAGTTGCGGGCTTTCTTGTAGTCGATGGAGTTCTCCAGGTCCTTCAGACGATGTCGTTCTTCATTTCCGACGTCGGGCGAGCGTAACATCCTGTTATCATGTCAGATATATCTCGTAGACGCAACATCCAGACTCACTCGTCGAGATCATCCGCGCCAAGGACAATTGCCACACTTTGCAGTGTTTGCGCATCCGACCTAGGTGTTTTCAGTATAGCTGAGACAGGATACTGAGATAACCCCGTCAGTGACTTCACAAAGAGGGTGGGCTTCAGGACGTACTAAGGTTGGCGAAATCATGATGTTCGTCATCGCTACGTCGTGTGCGTTATGATACAGGTGGAGGAGGAGATAGAGGTAATCAGAGAGGGGCGGGTAACATGAGTAGGAGAGTTAAGGGTGTCGGGTGCGTGGCGGCATGCTGGACGAGCTATTCAAGGCCGACGCGCGTTTGGCCTCGTGTAATCCGCGAGTGCTTCCCTCCATTCTCTCCTTCCGGATCTGCACAGGCTCAAGCCACCGAGAGCTTGTTCACCGCATCATATATTCCAGACCGGTCGACGCACGCCCCAGCGCGGGATAGGCTCAGATACAATGCGCGGCGGGGGGACCGCTGAGAATGGACGCCGAGGGGACGATAACGAAGACTTCCTAACAACATGGACCGGTACTTAGGCCGGACGCGGCGCGAGCATGTTCAGAATAGGTGATTCATGTTGCTGAAGGATAGGACGAAGACGAGGACGGTAATCGCTCGGGCACGACTCGGCGAAACGTTCTGCTCGGCTAGCTGAGATCAAAACATTGGCTCTCCGTTTGCCACTCAAAGCAGGATCTTCGACTCCGTAACTACCGATACACGTTCACATCAGTTATACCCATACTTAAACCCTGACCTCATACTTGCCAACCAAATTGCCCGTTCTCACACAGCGAAGCAGGAACAGTCCACAAGGCGGTAACGCGTGGTCAGGAATCTGGAAATAAATCATCAGTCAATTCGGATAGGAGGAGAGCGACCGGGGTGCGGATCGCTCTCAACCTAGCCGTTGATACAGCATGTTATGGATAGCTATTTGGAATATTAGGGCAAATGGGAGATCATAGGAGAGAGGAACAAAGAAGGTCAAGAAGGGGTCAAGAGGGTCTCTAGCGTTAATCCAGGCATAAGATGTTGATTCTCAAGACCACCACGCTTTGGTGGTGGTCTTGAGCCGCAATATCCACCCCAATCACTTCCATCGCGTATGATACATATACACGTACTGCACAATCGACTTGAGACGTCATCGAGTGTTCAAACAGTAGCTGAAAACCAAAAGTCGGTTCCCGGAGCATTCGATCGCGACTCATCACAGCAGGCTCACCTCCTGAACTGCAGGTTCCACCCTCTACTGAAACAGGGGTTTCCGTGAGGGACAAGATCGGGTACAGTTCGAAAGGAAGAGCATCTTCCTCTTCCACCAGATAATACGGGGACGACGCTTTGCGATCGTAGACGGTCGACAAGGCCCTCATTCTCCGGTTGACGATGAGTCGATCGATCTCCTTCTGCCTGTGGCGACGGCGCTCTTCGGTCTCCACGGGTGGCAACTGCGGTGGCGGTCCGTCGACGATGGGGCGCGTGAAGGCTGTAGCATCGCTAGCTGATCGACGGTGTCGAGTACGAAGTGGTTCCTTGTCGGATGACATACGCCCGGATGGAAAGAGTGTACGAGGCTCCAAACTATCCTCCGAGAGGGAGAGCGCTCGTGCTCTGCGTACCGAGCCGAACCTCGGCCGGATGATGTTCTGGGATGGCGAATGAGACGGCTGTGTAGCACGTCCAATATCCCCGGGACGTCGTCCGCTCATACCTGATGTGGACGAAGGATTGGACGGGTTGAGTGTGGTTGGCTCGTCGTCGCCGACTATGGAACTGACAGCGGCGAAGACATCGTCAAATGAAAAGGTCGGAGACCGAGGAAGATTGAACGATGGCGTATCGCTCGCGAGAGATGACACAGACACGTTCGCCGGCGGCGGTACGTGAGCGCCACAGTGTGCACCAGCGGTATCGTGATCGTCCTGCTCGCTAGGAGCGTCGACAGGGTCCGGCAGGTAGCTCATGGAAGACAAGGGCGAGGACGTTTTCGACGTCTCAGAGAGCGGGGAGATAAGGGGTATGCTTCTAGGGTCCGGATAACTCTCGATGTTGTTCACGGAGAGCCTTATTTTCGCCATAGCGTGGACCTGCATGGATCTGGGTCCGTGGAGGCAGGAAATAACAATGTCAGAGCCGTCTGCATTGGGGCTCGACATGCTGTCCGTCCGCAGCTCGTCGCATAGCATCGGCTCTTGCGTTGTACTTGAGAGAAGAAGCAAATCAGCGTCGCGGATCAGACAATCGAAAGTATAATAGCAATAGCTTACGCTGTGAAGCTGTCCTCGGGGATATAGCGTATAATTTTCATCATCGACGGTGCGATGGATTAGAAGGCAAAGAAAGAGGCCGGCAACCTTGGGTCTTTATAGCTTCAGGAGGTCGTGCTCAAGAAGCTACAGGGGAAGATTACCTTTACGAGTCATGGCATTTAGGTTACGCTCTCAGGACAAGTATAGCATCACCTCGTGCACCATCCCTGTGCACGTATACGGTAATGTACAGGAACCCCATTGTCCTCGTTTCTTTTGAAGATAGTCTATGCTATCCTCTGTCATGATGTCCGTTGCTTGATGTAGAGGCGGGGAAATAAGGAGTCGGAGTGGGCTGTGAGCCCGACATTTTGACGCGGAGTCTGAAATCATGTCTAGCGCCCCGGGCGTCCGTGAGCGTCCTTCAGTTGAGCGACCGCCCCTGTTGCAGGTCTCCATGGTCAGGTTCAAGGTAGGTTCCTCCGATCTTACCGCGAAGATAGTGCATTTATGTACAGAATCGCTGGCTTCTTGTGGAATTCATACCCTATCCCGACGGCCTTCTCTCAACCCCGTCTGTGCAAGCTAAAGAAACGCTCAACGGCAAACTCATATTCGCTGCGCTGAAACAAAGCGTTCTGCAAAACTTTGGGGACTCGGGCTGGGGAGCAGTTGGATACTCGTTGACAGGTGCGTTCCGTGTTGCCTCTCTTCAGGACGCGAGCTCACAACGCAAAGCGCAGTCAAGTACTACTCGCCGACCACACGTCTCTGCATAATTCGCGTGGGCCGCGAACATGTACGCACTGCGTGGGGTGCTCTGACGCTTTTGAACTCCATCGAAGGCCAGCGCGTGATCCCGAACGTCATCCACGTCTCCGGTAGATCATCCGATCCTGCGTCTCATCGATTTTGTCGGCTCACTCACACCAACTAGGGACCATCAAACACGCTCAGATTGCCGCTATAGAACACAATCGAGTTGTTATTGCAAGATATCGGGCGATTGCGAAGACCCCGGGTACGTCTGATGTCCCCCGACCCCAGTCGTTGGCCCAGTCCTCTGCGTTGTGACCTGAGACTGATTACGATGTACCCAGCCGGCTACACTGACTCATATGAAGCTTTCCTGGAGACGACTACCAATGAAATCAACGCCCTCCAAGATTGAAAGCTTGAATGATCACTAGGTTATCCCCCTCCGCCATCGATTGCGTTCACGAGAAGGCAATTCACCTGTGGCCGCTATGGAGTCTGGCTGATGCGCGGTGTCGCGTGATTAGCTTGATGTCGACCACTCCTTCGACGTTCGCTGCTACGAAGATTGGCGGCACCCAAAGTGCCACGGACCTGATTATGAAGATCATTCCTGGATTCACCGGCCCAACTGGCAAGATGGCGTGATTATAGCAGAATATCCTGCCGCCTTAACAGTGATGTGGTAGCATCGATGACCGACGGGCGAGGATGATGAAGTGTATGGCTATTCGTACAATTCTATTGTTTCGTGTTCCTGACTAGAACGCATTGACTAATTCAAAGGGTTCGAAAATGTCCACTGTGATAGCGTGATGTTCGTAGCGTCAAGTATTGCTGAGATGGATACTACCAAGGTATCCATCGCATCGTCCGTTAAACTTCTTGTACCTTGAAATCTCCCATGCCTTGAACTGGAGTGGAAGAATCATCGTGTTTGCGGTCTCCTTTGGTCGTCATGGACGAAGTATCCCTCTCGAGGGATCGCCTGTTGGAACACCTTCAGCACGCTCTGCAATCGGAAGGGTGATCACACTCACTGGTCCACTTGGAATATGTCCATGGGAATGACGAGTGCGCCGTCGTCAGGACCCCGCTGAGTCTCATGTTCCCGAATCGTGGCATTGAATCTCATTTGGGTTAAGAGATTCGTGACAACTCTGGGGCGCAGAATCGCTCAACTGACCTCGGGATGCACGCAGCAAGAAACAGGACTTACTGGTTTAAAGGAGATGAGAAATTGGTCAATGCGCGGAACATCTTGGTAGTCGCGATGACCCTGAATCGATTTAGGAAGCGCAACAAAAATGAGGATGTCTCATGCTCACAATACGAGGGTTCCAAAAGGAAGGAACATCTATGCAGTTTCAGCACCTACACTCGGCATAACACTTATGTACCAACCAGATTCATCGCATCTAAGTCGGGGTATGTGAGCACAGGCGGTAGGAACTGTGATGATACGAAACATTACCGTTCAAATTAACGAACGGAAGGACCTATATTCGTATTGGCTCATTTGGTCATTCTGGTCACGGGAGAACAACCAGAGTGCGTACCACGATCGGAATCTGTGCAAAGATGGCGATCACAGTCCAGAGAATTCCCTGCGACCAGTTTGTGTTATATGTGAGAATAACTGTTACGGCATGCGCGCACCTGCTTATAGATGTAACCCCATAGTTTGCCTGGCTGTTTCAATCGCAAGACACCGATCATCATGATAGTGAGCAGAATGGCGTCCGTGATCAGAACAGCCAGTAATGACCATCTGCTGTCATCAGAGTGATCAAACGCGCAAGTGCTTGTTGACGAGTCCCAATGAATCTCTTTGGGTGCCTGTATAAGAGTGATCAGCACGATAGAAGGCGTGATCATATATCAGTGTCGCGAAAGCGACCTGCCTGAGCAATGCCTGTGTATATTTTCAGTCAGATTGCTTGTTGCCCCTGAGCTATGGAGCAAATCCCACCGAAGCAGGCAAACCCCAGGTGCACCAGCCAGAATGCACAAGAAATTGCCGTGACATCCAGACGGTAGTGCCAGAGAGCAGTGCTGGGTTGAATTCAGGACCACGCATTGTGCGTCGGTGAGATCGCTCACATGCGGACTACGAGCAGCGAGGATGCTGCCGTCACCATGAAATATCCTGAGATCTACATAGATAAAAAGAAATTCAAACCAAAGTGCTTAGATACAAGGCAGGCTACGTACGTAGACCCAAATGAGCCACGGCTGTCCATGAAGTCTCATCAGTTTCTTGTTCGTGTTCATGGAGGGCAAGTACTCGCCACACAGTTCATGTGATAATTTCCATTCATATTGAAACCTATGACCAGGCAGCAGACATTGGCTAAACCCGCCCACCGAACCAGGAGATATTGCTGATATTTATCACTTTCTGGGGAATCATGATGCATGAGACATGACTGGCTCACCAGCATCGTCCACTTCCAAGGTCTCTTGCCGGTGAGTATATCCCAGTCATAGGGCATGGCTTGAACGAACTCCCAGCTGTGTAACAGTTGCACGGCATCTGCAAGCTATCACCATGGGCGTACGTACCAGAACACGCCACATATGAAATGAACGAGATTGATGAGAACCTCTGCGCGTTGTTGGTCAAAATGCGGAAACAGGGCGAATTATTGCGAATTATTGAATTTCGGCCTACGAGTTTGTTTGGCAATAACCGTAGTATCGTGCCAGTTGACCATGTCTTGGAAAGCCGAACTGCAGATTCGAAAGCAAGCGCAATCGCGGGGCAAGGGTTTAGTCGAATGTCCAATCTTGAAACCCGACATAAATACCGTCCGGCTGCCTTGCTCAGCGCCCATGAAGTCATGGTGTGAGTGGTTCTAAGATGCCCGTGTATAGAACTTAGCATGGGTGCAATCCGAGATCCGGCATTCTCTTATTGCCTCACGATGGATTAGGATAAGTTTGAATGCCGATAAGCAATGCACTGCACGCGAAGCGGCAGAAATACACAGTCGCGGACAAAATGCCCGACGGCTGTGGCTGCAATCCATTTCACGGGCTTCAGCGCTACCGGATCCATGGTAATACGGTGAGTCATGAGACGAGAGTCTCGGCCTGCACTTGAAGTCAGGAGTAGCAGAACGAACGGCTTAAGGTCGCGATTAACTCCCCTCTCGTAACACAGACTCAAGCTATCCGGCAACAGCGGAGCACGCTCGAATCTCTTCAAATTGATCTGATCTGTCATTTGGGACCTTCGGAGGAGAGAGTTCATCGTGGTTTGGCGCAACCCGATCGCCATCTACAGCCTTCGTAATTATAGCTTGGCTGAGCGCGTATGGTCCCGCACCGCGACTGCCACGGTGTGGTTCGTATCATGATGAGAATGCATAGATAAAGCGGCATCGTATGCCGCGTCCTGCTTGGACGTCTGAAAGCTCGACGCCCACGCCACACAGCCTTCGACAAGTCTTTCGACGTCCATCCTCGTGTGTCCAGAGCGCAGGCAGATGCGCACACGACCCGCTCCGCGTGGAACCGTCGGCCAAGTTATGGGCCGGGCTACGATGTTGCACCGCGTGAGTAGGAAGGTGGCCAGCGGTCGGGGATGTGGGGTCATGAGCGGAATGATGGGTGGGGGCGGATTGGAAGCATAAACCGCCATACCGCTGGAGATGGGAGTAGGTCCGCCAGGTGACGAATGCGGAGCAGAGGAGAGGTGCGGGGGAAGCGATAAGACGTTCATTGGTACGTTTCGGAGGCGCTGACGAAGGAGGTCGATCATGTATTGAGATAGATCGAGCAGCCTGACTGATAATGCTTCAGCGGTACCATCTTCGAGTAGGTCGAAGGCACATCCGGTCGCTATTATGTTCGGGTGGCTGAGTGCGGTAGTATAGATTAGGGGCCGGGCATAGTTGACGAGGTATGATCGAACAAGGGGAGTGGTCAGCAGGACGGCTAAGAAAGGTATCATCGTCAGTTCGTAAACTTGAAGAGATTGGGGCAGTATTGAACGCACCCCCAGTACTCGCCAACGCCTTCCCAAACGTGTGTAACCTCGCCAGAACGCACGGATGTCTCTCCAGCCCATATGCCGCCAGCATTCCCCGTCCTTGTGGCCCGTATACTCCCGTGGCGTGTGCCTCATCGACGATCAGGTATGCATTTCCGGCCGGAAACATATGCCCGAGGAGGTCCACCACCTGCTTCAATGGCGCAAAGGTTCCGTCCATGCTGTAGAGGCTCTCCACTGCCACAAACATGCTCGCTTCGCCCGTCCTTAACTTCTCCTTCTGTTGAAGCAAGGAGTCCAGCTTCTCCTCCAGGGCTTGAAGATCATTGTGGGAGAAAGTGATGAAAGAGTCCTTGACGCGAGACGCGCGTACCCCGTCGTGCACCGATGCGTGGATATGTTCGTCCACCACGACGCAGTCGCCGGGTTGAGGTACGCAAGAGAAGAAGCCGACATTGGCGTCGTAGCCCGAGTTGAAAAGCAAGGAGCCATCGGCTCCTGCTGCCGTGTTGAAGAATGTCCCGAGACGCGCTTCTAGTGCTGCATGCGCAGGAGGATTCGACAAAAGGCGGGAACCACCGGAGCCAAGTACGAGCGGCGCGCGCTGGCATTCGCGTATAAAGGAGGCGCGAAGGTCCGCAGAGGTCGAGAGGGAGAGGTAGTCGTTGGACGAGAAGTCTAGTGGTGCTCGTGGAGAGATCTGATCGGTCGATGGGGTGCGATCTTCCGTTGGCACCGGGTCAGGTAGACGGCGTTTGATAGCACGTTCCTCGCGCGACTTCAACGCCTTGGTCAGGTGGCGTTCCAACGCAGGCATGTTCGAGGAAAGCGACGAATTGTTGAGCGTGTATGGTATTGACAACAAACAGCCGCGTAAATTATCACGGCGAGTCGCGATTTTGGGGATCGGGCCTTGATCGGATTTGGCCGCTCGCTGCGGGCATATTGCTGGGTTAGAACGGGAGTCAGAGAAGCATAACCAGGGGGTGACAGTGACCATATGGACTTACTGGACGCGGGGTGTTTTACAGCAGGACTGGATGGACGTCGCCCCAATCGTCTGCAGGTATACTCTAGATAGCTGAAGGGACGTCCGGGATGCAGTTGCGCTCGGGTAAAACCAATACACGTGAGCTTTCACTGTCCGCTGCGCCCAACCGACGTCCGTGAGGGTGTTTGATACCTTGCTCAACGTCTTTGCATCCATGGGTTGGTTTTCATCCTCAAAGCCCCAACAACCTGACGCTGCATCGCGGAGCGACAGACAAAAGTGCTGGGACAGTCGCGACGCCTACTTCAAATGCTTAGACGCGGCCGGTATTCTGACTCCTGGAGAGGAGACCGGTGCTCGATGTAAGGCGGAAAACGAGGTGTACGAGCAGAACTGCGCGAAGAGCTGGGTGAGCTCATGCTACGTTTTTGCATCAGGGGCCGCAGGCCGAGATGTTCTGACGCTGGGCGCAGATTGATTATTTCAATAAAAGGCGCGTGTTGGCCGAGCAGCAAAAAAGTGTCCTGATCCAGGCCGACAATCAACGACACTCTGCGCGGAAGTAGCTGCGGATGGTCGAATGGAGCTTTGACGCTGATATCACGCCCCGTAGCCGGTTCGTTGACTATCTTATGCTCACGTCTTTCCTCGGCTGATCCTCCGACTTGCTAGCCCCCGCTTTCTGGGAGAAATAGTACGCTTTGCGCTTGCTCGACGTGAAGCTGTCACACTGCCTAATGCTGGCTGTTGGCTTATACGGCACATCCCTACACGGTTCGACACTGTATGCCGTTAATGTATGATAAATCCCGCTAATACACACATGATCTGGGTAAGCCTCCGGCTCACAAGATTCCTTCGGCGCAAGCATTTGTCTCTCTCTTCCACCCCAAACTCAACTGCGACGTGCACCAACAGTTTCCCAGATGCTAATGCCAGCCAGTGCATCCGACCCATTGAATCTACGCGAATTCCAATCACCATAGCCATCGAGCCACGTTGCGCGCTGGTGCTTTGGCCATGTGTATATGTATACGAACTGCCTCAATGGAGCTTGGTCCCCAGTTCATCAGCTCCCGCAGTATCCAGAGATATCTTGAGAAGACCGTGGCAGTTGCGACAGCGCCTCTGAACAATATTCCACGCCACAACATCCCCTCCACCATCTTTGATCGAAAACTCCTTTCTCTCACCGCACTTTCACCGACCTCGGATCGCGCGCCGAACCCATAATATGCTGCATAGCCGCCCATCGGTCGGTTTTCCATCATCTAGAGTTCCCGATTCTGTGGGACGGCCATCTCAGCTCCTTCTCAATGCAATCTGCACAAGCTATTGCTGATTCCTCGAATTCAAATAGACCCATGCTTTCGGAACTGCCGTTGCTTGTCCTATAATCCTCCCCGGCCGATTCTCAGCACATGACGACAGAAGTGTTCCGTGATAGCTGTGGGCAAGCTCAGATGGCTCGAGCCTGGACGGGGTTGATGGTGGTGGCTACGCTCTTCCCTCCATCATGTCCGCCTCTCCTCAGCCCGCGGACGCTCAGCAGGACGGTCAGGTCGAAGGCGGCTCGCAGGTCGGCCACTCGCGCCTGCTCTCGTCCGGCTCGAAGGACGCGGACGTCAAGGCCAGGCCAGCCCCGCTCGAACCCAACCGCGACCCGCGACTCTTGTTGTCGGGTGGTGGAGAGTCGCCGACTGTGCCGGCGGTAGCGTTCGTTGCACCTGTGTCGCGCTCGTCGAGTACGAGCAGCCATGGGCGCCCGCGGAATCTCGTGACGAGCATCGGTAATGGTCTGCGGGCTTTGAGTCCTAGGAGATGGGCGTCCTACAGGTCGATGAAGAGCGGGAGCACGACAACCCAGGGTCAAGTTCGGGAGAGCCTCCAGTCGCATCTCGTGGAATCGGCGACGACAACGATGTACAGCGATAGTCCTGCGCTGAAGACGAAGTAAGTTTCCGACCGCCTTACGTGGACATCCTGAGCTGACCGCGCCTTTACCAGATTCAGCTCCAACATCAGGGCTCCGTCGCCCATTCAAGAGTTGAACTCGCCACTAACGCCGACGTGGTGCTGCATTGCTTACTTTCCCAAGCCTTCCCATCGTGAAGAAGACCGTTCCTTCCTTACCGTCTCTCCCGGTCCCAATGCGACTTTCAACGTTCCTTACCGGCGGGGAATCGACGACCCCACCGGCGCAGCCACGCGCCTCCCGGCTATCAGCCAGCGACGCCCGACCCTGCACAACCGAACCACCCACCCCGCCACCCACCTCAGCCAAGCACACCATCACCGCAGCCTGGAACGTGAGCGCGAGCGCGCGCAGTCGCATGGGAGGTGGGAATCCGAGCGCCACCGCATGCACCATCCGTATCAGCACAATCCGAAACAAGACGCCCACAGCAGATCGGAACACGCCATCGCGCCTTCTGCGTCCACCTCGGCCCGACATCGCGAGGAGCGGCCTCCCGTGATCGACCCCGAGCTGCTGCACCCGTACTCGACGTCCACGGCGCCTTCGCACGCGATCTCGCGCCCGCGCCCGCTGCCGCGCATACCCTCGGCGCCGCACATGCGCCGCAAGGTCTCGTTTCCCCACCAGGACGACGCGCGCGAGGGGCAAGGCAGTCGCTCGTCGACAGGCGAGAAGGAACCCGATCGCGCGCAGCCGTCGAACTTCCGCGCGACGCAAGGCGGGGCGTACCTGTACGTCGGTCCCGATCGCGAGCGGGGACGAGAGCGGGATAAGGAAGCGGGCCAGAGCAAGCGATTCTTGGATATGGACGACCACGCGCGGAGGGCTGCGGCCGCACTGGAGAACATGGACGACCCGGAGGCGGCGAGGAAGATCGGTTACGACGACGATTGGAGGCAGGCGGACTGGATGAAGGGGTTGCATCCGTATGCTGCTGCGGGTAGCTGGAGTTCATTGACGAGAGTCGTTTCCGGGGAGGAAGGCTGATCGCGGGCTTTTCCCTTTTACATATGGGGTCAACCGGGATCCTGGGACGAATGTCCTTGGGCACGTCCCACCATTGTTGTTGTATGGACTATCTTCCCTTTGCTCGTTTCCAGGCACTGGATTGTGGCACCATGAACTGTCAGGGGCTGAGCGCCTGCTTATAGTACACCGTCACGCATCATGAATTACACGTTACCACGTACTCTTACATCGACGGGAACCAGGCTGAGCAGAGTGTCCATGGCTGATGCGCGCTGGGAACGTACCACACAGAGCCATTAGACGGGACAGTGTTCTTGTAGGAACGCTATCTGTGCATCTGTAGCGCGCCGATGCTGGGGCCGACCCGGATAAACAGCGAAATGGTCTATTCGCCACGTCAGCGCCGCTCTGCAGCATCCGGGAGTCCAAGAACGTATGATAGCAGACCTCCTGGTACGGCCTCCAGCTTGGCATACTTCGACTTGTGCGCTATCTCGACAGCTCCGGACATGGCGCACAAGTTGTCGTCTACGCAGGGGATGATGAGCGTCTGGCACGCCAGCCCGGATGATCCGGCCGCCGGGCTATAGAAAGGCAATTCGAAGAGCGACGAAGCTGAGATCTGCAACAATAACGGACGTCAGGGTGCTTGCCGAACGATGCGGCGAAATGATACCTCGTTGGGAAATACGGTATCGGTGCCCAAAAGAGCTTGCATCCCTTTCGAACTCCCCGGTTGATTGAGGAATCCGACTTGACCGGGTTCAGCACAAGCATTGATGTAGATAGGGCGTCCGCCTTTGACGAGGGAAGTTAGAACGACGCTGCGTCGAAAGAGCCGAGGGAGCTATGCAGCTCACCGAACGCCTGCCTGAGCGCATCCCATATCCCAAGAGCGAGAGTCTTGATCGAGGTTACGGATAATTGCATTTTAGGCCCGACGCCGGTGTAGGGGCATTGGGCAATGGACCCTATCAGGGCCAGCCTGGGTTCGCAAGCCAGGGATATGGCGTGGCCACCTGTCCATCCCGACTCAAGTTAATGTCGACGTCTGAGAATGCACACTCGTGAACCAATTCACCGGAAAGGCTGGTCCCCCATACGACGATTCGCTGGGGATCTAGCGGATACTCGGACTGCGTGCGACACCACTTGATCACGACGCGGTAGTCCTCGAGCTGCTCGGATATATAGAGGACGTGCCGGGGTGTTCCGTCTACGGTAACGAAGTCCGTCAGAGGTAGTCACAGAGCCATTGCAAATGATGTGCACCTGAAGAACCCCACCTTCGGTAGTCAAAAACGACACAAGCGTATCCAAGTGACGCGAACTCGCGGGCATAGGCGGCGAGCCCCATCGTCTTGTTAGCGCTCAGACCGTGCGCCCTTGGTGACAGTCTTAGTCAAATGTGCATCGGTCCTTAGAACTTGGTGTCACATTATGATGACTGGACGTTGACGAGAGTCAGTGTTAGTAGGGAGGTACACCCAGGTGTCGAGGTTCCATCCCGGGGACTTGGAAGGAACTTTGACTGTCGTCATGGCAGATAGCTGGTCCCTTGGTATGGTGGTCATGGTTGAACGTGCCTAATATTGCGTGGGGCTGAACACAGACGCGATACACGGCGGCGACCGAGTTCCGTGCAGCGACCCGGGGAGATATGAGACGAGGAGATGTTGCGAGTGAAGCGAGTCACAGTTTCTCCAACAAATTCATGCACTCTCGCATGAGCACTGAAGACAAGGAGCTGTCTGACAGAAGTATATATGTACGATGACCTCGCTATGTTCTGCGTGCGAAATCCCCCACGTTACATAGGCGCCCAGGCCCCAGAACACGACGAGCGAACACGCCGGGCACCTACTTACCACCTGACGTCCGCTGTTATCTCTCCATACTGGCGCTGGCGCTCTTTCGAAATCAGAATCCTCGCAATGGACGGCGAGTTCGCGGGCCATAGCCCTCTATCGACGCCGGTGCATTCACATCCCCTCGCGCTCGACGCGCCGTCGGCTAGCGGTCGTCGGACGCGCCATCGCAACAGCAACGCGACGGAGATATCGACGACGTCGACTCCGAGCAGGCGTGGCAGCAGTCCGCCCACTACGAGATCGCACCTCCTGGACAGCCCGAACGAAAGGGGCCATGCACACGACGGAACCGGACCCACTTGGGACGGAAGCGTGCGCAGGTACGCGAAGGAGAAGCGGAGATCGCTGAACGTGACTCTTGGTGACCGCAAGGCATCATCGAACTCGCTGTCTGTGCTCTGGGAAGGCCAGCGAGAAAGGTCCGGCTCGCATCGTGCGCCGCCTCTGATCGTCGTCGGTCCGTCTCCCGAGAAACCGGTCAGGAGCGATACAGGTGCTGGCACGGCTGTGGACCCGATCCTTGCGACTCGTTGGCACGAATACTCGGACACTGCGATCCAATCGGCCGTCTCGCAGCTTACGGCCTCATACTCTCCCGCCGATCCCAAGTCCTCGTCTCATCCATACCACGAAGTCGTGCGGACGCTCAGCGCGGCCGTGCACAACCTTACGAAAGCTAGGCTTGAACTAGAAGAGACGAGGAAGAAACTGGAGGAGAAGGAGCGTAGCATGAAGGAAAGGGCACAAAACCTCGTGGGCGAGCTGAGAGGCGCCGAGAAGGACGTCGCGAGGAGGCTGTTGCAGAGTCTATTCACTGACGACGATGAGGAGAAGCATCAGGTTAAGAGGCAGCAGAGTCAGATGGTATGCGATTCCTGCCATGACATGGTCGTTCGTTTCTAATGGGCCTGCGTAGTCTATAACAGAGTCTCTCACCGAGGCCATTGAGGACGAAGTGCCCATCTCTCGCTCCCATCCGGATCAACATACCATACCGCCGCCTCCATTCTCCCTCACGTCATCTGATCGACGCAAGGAAGGAAACTTTACGCCGACCGATTCCGGTCCTGCCGACGCTAGATCCATCACCTCCTACTTCTCAGGGAGAGGTGGCGGAGAAACTGCATCCGTAGCGTCCGGCGATCACGAGAGCTCTTCTCAGCGTGCAGAGAAGGACAAAACCGACAAGGCGTTTATCGGAGATTGGATGGGCACATGGTGGACGAAAGGCAGAACTGCGAGAGACAGGTCGGCCTCATCACGATCTGCAGCCCCTTCCAATCCCACTACCACGTCGTCGCCGAGTCGGGATCCATCGGTACCTCCACCATCTTCCGAGGACGAGCCGTCCGTTCAAGAGATTCTAGCCCAGCAAGACCTCCAGGACGACCCTGGAGCTACCGTCACCTCGAAACCCACCCGGAGCTCCAAACCTTCAGAACAGAGACGGAAAGCGAGAAGCGTCTTTGGGACTCTCAGTTTTGGGATGCTTGGCTCAGCCACATCCACCTCGGGTTCGGGTCAGGGTCAGTCCACCAAGAAGCCAGCCCTCGCTCCGGCATTGTCTTCCAGATCTGTTCCGTCTCTCGCCGGCGTCACCGTGTCTCCAGAGGACGACGGAAATGAGGAGTTAACGCCAACGACCCGTCCCCGTCCTTTCAGTGCGCCGAACACCGCTCAGAGTATCCTCCTCGACTCCCCGGAGGATTCCACCGTATTCACAGAATCTCAACCCCCTTCAGCTCCAGCCGAAGGATCTTCGAACAACACTGGCGCCGAATCAATCATGTCCGCCGAGGTTCGCTCTACAGGCGAAGCTTCTTCGATGGTTGCAGGCGAGAAACTTCCTCAGGGCTCCTCCTTACGCGCCATAGTGCATGCGACGCGCGTCATGACAGCCGATGCGTCCAGCATACTCGCGGACGGCGGGGCGGAAGCAGGGCCTTTGATCAAGGAGCTGGCCTTCGCGCTAGTCTCAAATGCGAGGGCGGAAAGCGTCACGCTGAGAGAGAAACTAAGGGACCGCAAGCCGAAATCGCGCCAGTCAGACGTCCACGCGCGAGAGACTTCCGTTCCGACGGCCGCGCCTCCATCCTCATCGCCCACGTCGGAGCGGCCGCCTGCGGGGAGGAGGAAGAGCAACCCCGGGTTGTCGCTCGCTTCGGATGCTGTCAATGCTCCTGCATCCACGACGAAACGGAACAGGTCAAACCTCTTGAGCGACGCGTTTGGCTCCGCGAGTCCTATGTTTGGGGACTTCTTCGCGCAGCAACAGAGGCGGATCAGCAGCGTCGTCGACGCGGTGCAGAAAGGCACGGGCGTGCAGGTAGTCGAGACCCAGCATCCGTCCGCTTCACAAGCGGGTGGCGGTGGCGGGCTGCAGGTTGCGCCGGCTAGACCGCCAGGCGCACGATCGGTTGCGCTGGAGAGCATCATACCCGAAGCCTTCAAGCCGCCCACCCAATATCTTTCGCGCACCTATACTCCGCTCACAGCGCGCGACTTTCGGGCGTCGATACCTTTGCCGAACTCGGCCGTCTCTAGGTTGTCTATCTACGGTGGACAAGATCAAGAGCCGTTGACCGACAGATACGGGTTTATGTACGACGTCAGCGAGTACGACCTGCTCTTGTTACTCAGGGCGAGGGAGTGCGGGAACTCGGCACCTGCATGTCTGACGGGGGTAAAGATTGCGGATAGGAGAGAAGATGAGGACTGGGATGGAGAGCAGGAGGAGCAGGGGCAGATTGAAGTCATCAGAGGGGTTTGCGACTGCGGAGGGGAAGGCATCGTACCTGGGGACGGGATGGGAAACGAAGGCCACGATGGGGATTCGATATCGACCAGGAGCGTCAAATCCCGGACCAGCTCTCCGTCGAGGGATCGACAGCGATCTTCTACCCTTTCTGGATCCGCATCCACTGCGCCGACGTCGGTCCCGTCCTTGAAGTCGGACACGTCCGTGCTCTCCCTGGAGCCTGCTACGCTGAGGCACACGTGTGCCGCCACAGTGCGCAAATTGCTGGGTCAGTTGAAAGACATCCACGACCAGCGCCAGGTGAACAGGAGGAAGGAATGGGACGTGTTCGTACGAAGGCGATCCAAAGCGAGGTCAAGCAAAAGTTCGAACGCCAACGCCCTTTCGTCCCAGTCAGGGAGTGGAGCAGCTGCTGTGCTCGGTCTGGAGCGAGACCTTGACGAGGAGGAGCTTGAACACTCCGAAGGGCTGATTGGATTCGCGCAGCTGGGCTTGTCGGGCAGCAAGGACGAGAAGAGAGAGCTGGAGAAGTTGGTGCGCGGCGGGATTCCGCTAGTCTACAGGAGCAAACTCTGGTTCGAGTGCTCGGGGGCGCTGGAGATGCGGGAACCGGGACTGTTCACAGACTTGCTGGCTGGACAGGGATCGAAAGACGTGGAAATGGAGATCGAGAAGGATGTGGGCCGGACCATGCCCCTAAACGTCTTCTTTGGCGGCGATGGGGCAGGAGTGGATAAGCTGAGGCGCGTCCTCGTCGCGTATAGTCGGTGAGCTCCTGAACTGTCTTTTGCCCATCCGATTGTCGCTCATGCATCCGCTTATCTCCAGGCGTAACCCGTCTGTTGGCTACTGCCAGGGGATGAACCTCGTCACATCCACCCTTCTCCTGGTGCATGCCGATGAAGAGGAAGCGTTTTGGGTTCTTTCTGCCATCATCGAACGCATCCTTCCCGAGGACTTTTTTGCTCCGTCTTTACTGCCGTCTCGCGCATGTCCGCTTGTGCTGCTGGACTACGTGAAGGAGTTCACGCCCAAGTTGTCTGCCCACTTGCAGGAGCTGGGGGTGGACCTCGCAGCTATATGTTTTTCGTGGTTCTTGTCTTTATTCACAGATTGTTTACCTGTGGAGGTAAGCTTTTCATACGTTCGTCTATCTCGGCGAAGTCCCAAGCTGACGCGCAAATCCAGACCTTGTTCAGGGTCTGGGACCTGTTTCTCATGGACGGGCTCGATGTCCTGTTCCGTATCGCGCTTGCGATCCTCAAGAACAACGAGCAAGAACTACTGGCGTGCAGATCGGTGCCTGCTCTGTACGTTGCATTGGAGAGCCTACCGACGCGCATGTGGCCCGCCGACAAGCTCCTCGCAGTACGTTACGCGCCGGTTCTCTCTTTATCATCTGTACTTACGGGAGTCCATAACAGCAGGAGATGGAGCTACGTTCGTCCATAGGCCATGCAGACCTAGTGAAGAGGCGAAATGTGCGCGTCGAGGAATTACGCAAACTTATGACTTGAGGAAGCTGCTGTCTCTCCACCAAGCTCGTCACTGTCCCCATCTGCCAATCTAATGCACGTGGGTTTGCGCTACTCAGATGCTCACTCAACTGAACCAGATATCTCTTCTAGGTACTGTAAATCGCTTTCGTTATGCTTCGTTCGTTGTCCGCGTTTCTCAGCTCGCACTCCGTTGTTCGCCCTACACATGCATAATTGCCACCATCCCGGACGTCATCACGAAAATGGATTCTCACTTCTGTATTCTATATAATCCTCCTTCTGCCAATCCACCGTGTTTCATGCTTTCAGATTTTCCGTCTAACGCCGAACGCCAGCAGCTCTTGGATGGGTAGCGGACTCTCCCATTCATACCGCCCAATCAATCGAGATGACGCTGATCAAGTGTATCTGCAAGTATGCTTGTTGTCGTTTCACTGACGTTTCGGCGAGGCCTAGATAACATGAACTCGCTGACTGCCCATAAAAGAAGGGATATTTGCCCGAGCAAGCAGGCGGTGTCAACTGTAAGTCCCAAATGCAGGATCAAATGTAATGATCCATACACTACTCACACGATTACACCGCGACGCAGGGCTCTTTGTTTGCTCCCTATCCGAGTGGTATGATAATCTCGCAAGCGAGATGACCACGTTCGTGGCCAGCCTTTCCCTACATGCTCAATAGCAATGGGTGTGCCCACTTATACCCATGCACGATGGCGTACCTCAGATGCTTCGGAAGAGGCTCGACAAAAGTCAAATGGGAAGGTTGTTCCACAAACCGATGCCCTTGGGACTTCTCCGAAGAGGGAGATGTCTTTCCGCTGCTGAGTTTTCGGGAGGGACCGGTATGTGCCATCCATTCAATCTAAGTGCTGCCGCACTGACGGCTTCACATAGAACCTGTAGGGCGCTGTTCGCGTCCGTGTACTGGCCTTCATCGTGAAGCTCGCCGATCAAAAGCTGATGTGTCCTCCTTCGCCGGTCATGATGCCCGCGGTCTATGGGAATGGTCCCATGGCACAATACTTCTGGCTCGACATTGAGCCGTTCGGTAGTGACGATCGGCACGTTCGCTCGGAAGGTCTGGTTTAGGAAAAGCGGACCTGCTCCGTAGCATTGGCCGAATTTCAATGATTTCGCATTACGGCTACCGGCGCCTGTGCGGTGCGGCGGTACAGCGGACACTGCAATCTAGGATATGGGGCGCGTGAGTCCTCAAGTAAAAGCTGTACTCGATTCGTGACGTATTCTTATTTATATACCATAGTGCCTCTCAACATCAGGCGGTCCAAAAACAGCGCTGTCTACTGATGTTCGATCTATTCATGCTTGCTTACGATAGACCGGACTTGAGAGAGCGCGGCCTTCGGCCAGGCGCATCCGCACATAGACCGCAACCTTGTAGGTTGCTTCCATTGTGTGGCTCAGTCGTATGTTCAGGGCAGCGTCCCGTTGAAAACGGAGTCCCGCTCCCGTCGTGGCCCATCACTAGTGCCATGGACATACGGCGGCGTAAGGTGACATGAAGTCTACAGTCAATCGCGCGCCAAGAGCTATTTTCGTCAGAGGATGATGGAATTATGCGTCGGAGTACGTAAGGATTCCACTCTACTGGGAGTGCCTGTACCCAATTGAGCTTTTTCAGTGCACTCCGGAAGATCGCAAATACGCGTCTTGTCCTATGTTACTCCTGTCCATTGCCCTATGGAGAACGGAAGTCATTCAGATCAAATATGGGACGGCGTGTCTTCGTCCATCGCCGCCTGGACGTAAGGGCCGTACCCATGAACGGCACCTGACCATGAAATCAAGTACTACCGTTTTCCTGGCCTGGTCCACAGAGCCTTAAGGAAGGACCGCGATCTTTTCTTTCGGCCCGCGCGTACTCAAGTAGATTTGGCTGCGATGCCTTTTGGTCCCATCGGTGTTATTATCACCGCGCCGGGCAACCCATTCTCGTAGTACTTAAGGCCCGCTGAGAACGAAGGGTCAGTAGCATTCCTCTGGAACGCATCGAGTCAGCACCATGTTCACTCTCTTCAAACTGATGTCGCTTGCCTCCCTTGCGGCGATTGCTTCGGCCGAAACGCACACCATCGTGTTGGTGAACAAGTAAGTGTATATTGACGTCGACGGTTCTCGGGATGATCATCGTGAGCGCCCAATATCGCAGCTGTGGATTTGGCACGGTGACTTGCCTCTCCTCGTCATGATGGATGCAATCATACTTACACGCTGACAGCCCACTCTGCTATTACCTGGGAACGATCTGGTATCTACAGGAGCACCGTTCACCGTCAATGGCCCCATTCGAGGCGCCATTGCGTAAGTCAGAATCGTTTGCAAGGCATCCAGGCTGAATTTGCTTTCTCGCACAAGATACCTTCAAACTGGTGAATATCATTATCTCTATATTGTGTGTTGCGCGACACCACTTATGCGAGCTATAGGCGGCTGCGGCGAGAACGGCGAAGGTTGTACTTTGGTCGAAGCTACGCTATTGGACGGAGGGAGTGCTGCTGACATCTCGGTGAAGGATGCACCTGTGACCTCATGAAATTCTTTTTTGACGGTAGTTCTGTAGCTCATTCCACCGTACGCACTCCCATGGTAGTTGTACATCGTCAAGAGCTCCACTGACCACGACTACAGCCACGCGTTTTCCGTCACGAGCGGCTTTGGGTAAGATACAGTATCGGAATTTTCATGCGCTAACGAGGTTTTCACCAGATTCTTCGACGGATGTGATGGGGCTGGGACAGACTGTGAGTTTTGACCTATCTCATCTATTTGGGGTTCTTAAACTTCTGCGCATAGGCACCAATTCCGGATGTCCCATGGCATTCCGCCAACCAGATGATACCTTTGCTATCGTGGGCTGCGGCGCTCCCTCCGTAAGTCACAGATCCTGCAATGCAGTCAGGTCAATTTCTAACAATCGCTCATATTTACACAGGTCAATCTCGCCATTACTTTCTGCGACTAGTGTCTGAACAAGTGAATGGCCATGGGGACTGCTATGGCGTTCGAGCCTCCAGAAAATGGAAAAGAAATTGTGTACGACTAGACAGAGGGGTACGAGGCTGAGTGATACAGCATTCCATGAAGGTGATGCCGCTTTTGATATGGATGATTCCTGTGGTCGATCGAATTCACTGTATAATGCATATGGATGTGCTGTCCCGTGCCTACCTAGCACTCCTTATGCGAGCAAAATGATACCTGTCCACATCTGGAGCAACAGCAAAAATACACGATGCGCGTATAACATTGGAGTATACCGGTACTGAGTATAGTCACAGTGTTCACGCACCTACCTTAGTAGCAGTGAGCTACGGTGGCAAGAATATCACATGAAAGTGCATTACGGAGTGCGCGCCACACGGGCGGAGGAAGTCAGATAACCTCTGCTACCATCATCCGGTCCTCCCCTCCCCGCTCAGATCCCGTCTTTTCTGGGGGACTGGCGGCTGCTGAATTGCAGGAATGCAACAATAAACGTATATAAGTCCTCCACGACCATGACTCCTGCCAGTACCAGCTCAGGAGGAGGATCAACGTCGACAGAGGGCCCCGCGCCGTCCATCGGTATCTCCGGGAGGGCGTATTCGCTGCTAAACTCCCTTGCACCCTTCTCAACGCTACATTTTCCAACATTAGAGGATACCCATCCTGGTGACATACCCTCACCTCCCGGTTCGGCGACTATTCGCCCAGCACATAGACGTTTTTGGTCCCAAGGCCCCTCATCATTGCCAGGCCGTATTTATCCACACCTTACGACGAGCCACGTCATGAACCAAATCAACGCATCTCATGTTTTGAGCACTCGGGGAGCAGGACACGAAACGGAGACACGAGGAAAGCAGAAGGCTCGCGCGGACGACGGTGACCGCGGAGTCCTGAGTACGAAACATGTAGAACAGGCTCTCCGGCTAGCAAATCAGGCACTGGAGGAAGATGCAGCTACAGAGAGGGAATCGGAAAGAGAGTTCGTCGGTATGTGGCCATCTCTGTGGCCAGTGTATCGCTTACCTACATGATTCTCCAGCTGATCTGTACTTTTCGTCTCTGGATTACTTCCTCGGCGCATGCAAACCCTCATTATTTACTTCTCTCCCTGGACCAAAGCGCAAGGAGCTGGTTGCAAAGGCGTCCGTGTTGTTACATTCCTTGGAAGACCATACTTCATCAGATGACTCCGAGTCGACGCCATCCCCGGACGAAATTCGTCAACCATCATCTTCTGGCACTCCTCCGGGTGGACTGAATGACCTCCGGACGTATGTTATGAACTCGCTTCCCGCCATCGTCCAAGGCCGGCGTCCAGTGACACCGCCCGAACATGTCAACCACAGCCAAATCGCCGGGGAAACACCGAGTGCAGACCAGGTTGTGCTCCATGCGCTGTGTACTTGTGGACGATCGGTTTGGATACCGGTCCCTGATGAATTAAGGTCCGTTAAGGAGGTCGACGGGCATCCCAAGACGTGGTCTGAGCTATGGATTGCGTTCCTCGTCTGGGCTGCCATAGCTCTCAAGCAGTCGCCGGTATGTGCTCTGCGGTGCGGCTTGGGAGACTGCGTTGACGAATAACACTTGTGACAGATACCCACTCTCATTGGAACCGCGTTCACCGCCCTGTTGTCCTTCCTGGTCTATCTGAATGGCCGCTTTCAACTTGGAGTGTGCTTATTCTTAGCGTTCAATTGGGTCCTCGAGCGCGCCGTGGAGACGGACAGACGATACCAGGTCCATCAACGCCTCGCCGAGCTTGTCAGCGTGCTTTTTGAGGGCATGGCCAGAGCCAGTGTCGCATTTGCAGACGCTCGTCGATCCGAAGACCGAGATCAAGAATGGCAGCCACCGGAGTCGACGTTAGTCCACTCGCAACGCTCACCCCCTCCCAAGACCTCGACTTCAGTCCCCATATCTGGACGGGGCATATCTTCTGCCTCGTCTTCGTCGCCACCTCGGGCTACTCCAGCGCCAATTGCGATGACATCGACAACCTCCCTCCCCTTTACGCTGCCCGTTGTCCCGCTGTTCGGGCTATCAGGCATTGTTCGCCGCTCAATACCGCGACGCGGGACTTCACCTCCCACACAACGTATGTCGGAGCAACCTCCGCCCTACGATGTTCGAGATATACGATAAGCAAGCACCCAACGACAGTTTTGCTTTATGATATTAGACCCTCGCCCACGCGACTGATATCGGACTGTTATCAGTAGAGTTGCCCTTCATGTAGAGATTGTAGTGCTCATGTCGTGGTACCTAGCTCTCCTTGCATACTCGTCACCGGTAGCTCTGCAGGTGAGTAGGTGGGTATGTACTCGCAATCGGTGCTCTCTCACGATACTCGGGCTGCGCCAGTAGGAGGCGCGTGGAGATAATGGGCTCAAGCCTCAGGCCTCAGCACCAATATCCCCCCCCCCTTTTTTTTTTTTGGTTGGGGCGGCTGTGTTCGAGCGAAAAATTGTGATTCCAGTATTGTACTTACGTGTGTCAGGAGGGGCACTGTAAAGGGAAACGGCAGTGAATTACATCCAGACAATTAGACTACTTTCATACTCCGTCATCGAGCAGGATCAGATGTGCCACGCGCCTGCGCATAAAACCATTTCGCATACTATACTCGCGGTGACAAGAGGACCGACAACGATGTTCAAAAATCCGTGAATCAACGAGGCGGCAATGCGATAATGTTTATGCTATTGCATCGTGGAGACAGCCTTTTAGCTACTTCATCATAGCGATGCTGTCATACCAGAAGCGGTATGAAAGTCCATACCGATGAAGGTAATACAATTCTTGATTCTTGATGAACATGTTCTTCCTCAACGAGAAAACGGCACCGTTGGTGACATGAGAGTTGTTTGGCAGACGATAAATAGCGAGACCCTTGAAACCTTACCGGCCCCACCTCGATACTGTAACGGTTTCGCGTATCTTGCGCCGCCGTTATGTAGTTCTTGAACCGCGTCCAGGTCCTGGCGAGTTCCGGGCTCGGTAGTAGTCGTAGTCTTGCTGGTCGTAGCCAGGTGTCGGATATACCGTGCGCGTCAGTCCGCGCGGCTTTACACTGAGGGGGGCCTTTCCTTGAAAGCCCCAAGAAGTCCCCCGTAAGAGGGAGTCGCGTACTTCGCAGTTCGTCCACACTAAAGGGGACGAGCGAAGGCCGCGAGAGTAAGAGTAAGATGATTATGTACGATACAGCCGCGCGTTGCAGTACTACGCGCTACTTCTATATTAGGTAGCCCGGCGTCGGGGCGGGGAAGTACGTGCAGGGCTACGCAGAGCCGTCACAGATACTCCCGACTGCCCCTTTCAAGATAAGCATATTGCCGGGCGTCGGAAGCCAAGTAGGAAATGTGCGAAACCTCGTGGCGGCGGTGTGGTACTTAAATGCGTTTTCATCAGCCCGGTGTCCGAGTGAAGTTAGAGCGAGTTCGCACGAAAAGGTAGTTTCCTCGTCTGTGTTTGGTTCGTTT
This sequence comes from Punctularia strigosozonata HHB-11173 SS5, assembly GCF_000264995.1. Classification (NCBI taxonomy): domain Eukaryota; kingdom Fungi; phylum Basidiomycota; class Agaricomycetes; order Corticiales; family Punctulariaceae; genus Punctularia; species Punctularia strigosozonata. The sequence goes on from NW_006767452.1 coordinate 243,874, forward strand.
TGGCACCGACTGCCTTTTCGCGCAAGCGTCTGCTCTTGCATCGATTTTATACGGACATTTATCACACGGGACTATTGTTACGAACCCGATGGGGGAAAAGGGATGCTGGGTGGGCGAACATCACAATTTGGATAGCACTCGCTCCTGTACTTTCTTGAGTGCCTCCATTCCCGGCTCCACTCTCGGCCATCCAACTCCCAAACCCTCGGTCTCGTTGGGCTTCGGAATAACATGGAAATGGACATGGAAAACGTGCTGCACGGATGTCAACTTCGTCCCATACACTACTAATAATGTCTGACCTGATGCGCAATCTTCCCATTGTTCTGTCGTAAAGATGTCAGAGCAGCACGTGTTCCAGTATGTACAGACACACTTGGAGCACGTTGTAGTCCTTGACTTCGAGGGCAATTGCGATTCTCTTTGCAAGAGGTAAAATCTCCTCGAGGTATTCGTTTGGAACTTCGTCCATTGTGTTGCAGTGATCTATTCGGATGACGTGTAGTAAGCAAGGATATCGGCCGCGATAACGTCGTCTACAATATGTTACATTTTGGTATGATCAAGGTGTGTCCCTCAGCGACAGGCCCGATGTCCATGAAGACCAGGCTAACATATCGTCAGTACATGGCTTCATGTCCAGAATAAACTCACGATTTCTCGGTCTCTAAGAGCTTTAGTACGGGAATTTTCCCTGTGACACGTTCAGCTGGTGCGATGTGCCGAGAGGGCGACCTACCCTGAATCATCGCGCAGAAGAGACAGCTAGAGCGTATTAGCTTTCGTCATATGTTTGCTGGACGTCACGTACTCGTCTTTGAGAGTGCTCGCCATGACTTTTTGTGAAGGTGGTCGGAAAAGGTCGTGATGAACCAGACTCAACACTTACGTGTGGGCTTATAACATCTGTCGGCCAGGCGTGGGGATGTTTCGTGGCGATGCAATGACTGTCGTCATCTGCATGGTGATACGTCCCCCATCGACCTACCTGCTATGTGTTTCTTGCGAGTTCTGGCATCCGGGGCTTCAATAATAGTACACGCCTCACAGCCGAGAAAACCCGCGGCGTAGACTAAGGCAGTCGCAAGACCAGCATTGCTGCCGAAGAACACCGTGGCAGTTCAGAAAGTTCGCGCTCAAGAGCCCCGAATGTCGTCGTGTAGGTATTTTGTCACGCTTCCTTCCGAGCTTCCATGATGTCTCTGCCTTGCGCCATGTCAACTCGAGCACACAAGCCTCTTCATCGGAGTGAACTCGGACAATTGACTGCTATACAGGGAGCAGGGCATGTGTATTCTGTCTCGCGTATATACCAGACAGCATTCGGTGAGTATTTTTGTAATCGGTACTATGGACCCACCCCTAATGCAACATCGCCCCCTAATGCAACATCGACACAAATCCCTCTCCCGTTCCTTTCCTGATCAGCCGTTCGTCTCGGAAAAAAATCTATGTAATCTCATACATCTATACATACTGTATGTAAGAGATGAAGTAGGAGCGAGGCTTGGTTCGGGCTACAGAAAAACATTAGGACTGCTCGAGTGAGTTGATGCAACATGTCGCGAGTACTCCACGGCCTCGCTTCGCCGGATCGGTAACGCAAAATTCATGGAAATATTGTGTAGTACTAAATACCTTGTATCCTATTTGCTACGCCATCCCGATTTGCGATTGCTGTAGTAATGCTGCTGTAGGAGGATGTTCAACACAAAGGACAGTGTTGGCGTGACGGATGAGTTTAAACTCCGCCTGCGTTGATTGGCCTGAGCCGCTTGAGCCCCAGGCTCCGACCCATCCACTCTCCAGCTATTTGCGCTCCAAACAGAGAGCGCCCGCAAGGCTGAATCCGAGTTTCTTGGTGGAGGAGGATGCCAAATTAGGCAATTGAGAATATTAGGGGATGATCCAAAAGGGGGGAGTGGCAGTGTAGAGTTGATGCGAGGTATATCCGAATAGTGGGGGAGCGCAACGCTGGAGAGCGGCTGGCACATAATGTAATTTGCAATTCATGCCGGAGCTCGGCTCTGACACATATTCTCCCAGGGTAACTGAAGACCCAGCTTGGGGTCAACAACCGCGCGCGGGTAGCACAGCCACAGGTAAGATTCGCTCAACAACGAGCATATTCTTTCTCGTCGATAGGTGTAGGAGTGCTAAGGCATACTCCGTGGACTGTTGCAACCCCTTTGGGTTGTTGAATGGTAAAATGAACTCATAAGCTTAGCGGACCACCGTTGCAGCAAGTCATATATGACGAGGAGTCGCGCCGACAACGCGCGCATTTGACGAAGTGGTAACGTGTCGCATTTCGCGACTTTCCTTTTTCGTAAGGACGGGGTTCAATCCACAGACGCACACTTTTTTCAACAATGCATAGCAATTGTTTCCAACCACCGAAATCAAGGGAGCCCTCTCCGGCTTCATTGAGGTCTTTAAGGGCCTAATAACTAACATTATTATGTAGATGACAGGATCGTGTACCCTCTATCAGGGATTACTAGGGGATTGCAGCAGTATGAGCCGGATTGGGGACGTGGCTGTGCTACCCGCGCGCGGTTGTTGACCCCAAGCTGGGTCTTCAGTTACCCTGGGAGAATATGTGTCAGAGCCGAGCTCCGGCATGAATTGCAAATTACATTATGTGCCAGCCGCTCTCCAGCGTTGCGCTCCCCTCTATTCGGATATTCCTCGGATCATTCTCTTTGCACCGCCATCTTCCTAATCCAGTATCTTCCCCTATCTTCCCAAATCCCATTCAACTCGGATTCAGCCTCGCGGGCGCTCTCTGTTTGGAGCGCAAATAGCTGGAGAGTGGATGGGTCGGAGCCTGCTTGAGCCCTGCGTTGCGCTGCAGCCTGTCCTAGTTCGGCACCTCGGCAATTTGTGACCGCGTGTGATGATCTCGCAACTTTGGCTGGTGCTCACTTCGTCTCGCCGGCATCTCTCTGGCAGAGTTGAGGCCTAACCAAAATATTTGAAACGCTGAATGACACATCTATAGCATCTTGGCTATCTACTACCAAAGTTTCGGACAATTTTGAGGTGATTTGAGGGAGATATAACCCTAATGCAACACGCGTTGCATTAGGGGTGGATGCACAGTATCATGGGCGGTTCACAACGGATCCAGACTCCAGAAGTAAGGTAAGACAGGGCCACACCATCACGTGTTGGCGCCACAATGGTCTCTCGACCAATCACAGCCCTCGGATGAGCGGGATTCCCAGAGAATGGGCAGCTTGATTAGGATATCGCTGCTCACCCAGCGCTCTCTCATAATATGTAGGACCGTCATATCATCGAGTCATTGTCTAGCTATGATGTGACGGTAGTAGATATGTTGCAGCTTCTGTGCAGCGCACCAAATACAACAATTCTTGACATTTCCTCGACAAATGCGACACGTGATGTACCAGGGTTTGCGCTGGCCCTGCCTTACCTTAGTTATGGCTGCCGTGATGTTGTACGTTCTGCATGCGAACCTGATACATTGCTGATTATCTACGCCATAGCGCGCATGACGAATCCTGGCAGACGTGCTTCCATGATTGAGCGCGGCGGTCAAGTGTTACAGCGATGCAGTCAAACTTCTAGCTAGGTGGAACGTCCTACTCACTGGAGCGTTGCACTCTCATCGCGAACCACGCAACGAAGAAGTGTGAGAGGGACAGCAATTGAGTGTCACGTCGAGTCACGCTGGTAAATGGGTAGTTCCGGTCCTCCAGCGATATTGACCTACGAATGACCCAGTTTCGCTGAGTCCTGGACGTTGACGTCAAGCCGATTTGCCTGTATATAACAAGCGGCTGACCCGAAAGGCTTTCCAGAGTTCCATTACTCTTTCACACAAGATCCTACCAACGATATCTCGGCGATGGCGTTAACTGTTCTCCCAAACGTCTCCGTCCTTGTGTCTATCTGGCTGGAGACGCTGTTCTATGGTAACTCCTATCGAGGCAGCCCAACTATCGTGATCTGATTCAACCACTTAGGGATATACGTTGTTGTATTCATGATGGCTTTCTGGATCATATGTAACAGACGCGGAACGCACTTCTCCAGTCTCCCTGTTGCTGGAATCACGGTCTTGATGTCAGTCGCTATTGCCGTCTACGATGGCAACGTTGCACTCACAGATGCTAGGTTCTGCATCTGTACCGCACATGTGGGAGTCAACTTCACCCGTCTCATTCAGGCGTTCATCCTACCGGAGACGAAGGAAGAAACGTTGAAATACCTGTATGATCTGACGCAGCCGACCAATATCGCAAAACAGGCCCTGTGGGTGTGTAACGTGAGTCCTAGTCGGCCGAGTTCCATCCACATGGCTCCTGATATGTGTTTAGAACCTCCTTGCGGACTCCGTTATTGTAAGTCGTTGACAGGGACTCAAATATTCGATAATCCTCTGACTTATAGATATACAGGTGTGGCGTCTATGGACGGTCTGGGGGAATCGATGGACGGTGTGCATTCTGCCTGTAATCCTTCTGCTTAGTACCACAGGTGGGCCGCAACAGTCTTACTCCCTATGCGCAACGGTGTTAAGTGGTATCATCAGCTTTCGGGATCGCTGTCTGTACCACGATATGCTTTTTGTGACCCACATACTCACTGTGTGCTCAGGTTTTAGCAACTTTTTCCGAAATCAACGTCCGCAGTTCCATCTTCACCGTGCGGTTTACGCAGAGAGCTACTGCCCAGTACGCGTTCTCGCTCTGCAATAACGTAGTTACGACTGCGTTAATCGCTGGTCGAATCATGTGGGTTACGGACGGGATGAAAGGGATGTTCGATGGCGCGCAGCGCAAGTATTGGCGCGTCATCCTCGTGGTCATCGAGTCGGGAGCGGTGTATGCATTCACACAGATCATACAGCTCAGTTTCTACGTGTCAAAGTTTCCGGGAATTTATTTTGTGGCTGACTCATTTGTACAGATCATGGTAAGCCCGGCTTCATAAGCTGTGAATTTCACTGATGAGTTGTGATCCGCAAGGCAATTGTCCCCACCATGATCGTTGTAGTCGTGGGAATGGGGTTTACCTCGACTTCTCCGAGCTTGACCGTTCAGGGAGGTCGGACCACCGCCGGTACCGGAAGTATCGTATTTGCTGGGCCACCCCTCAACGATAGGTCCGAACTATCGATTGAATTGGCCGTGGGGCAACAAAGCTCGCATGGCCTAACAGATTCGACTCTCGGGAACTCTCATTCCAAGTTGCAGTGGCAGACCACTAGCGAAGTGTGAAGTACACAGTATATATACGTATCGTGTTCATAATCGTACACGGCAGTATGTTACCCGACCATTCGCCAGTCCATAGTATATTGCAAACATTCGTGTCCGCTGCCACCTTCAAGTCACTTACACCAAGATGGACACAATTCATAGCCCTCATGCCCTCGCGGGTATCGCGATGTCGGGACTTTGCTTAAGACAGACGATCTTCTGTCACGCCAATGCTCTTTCAAATCTTGAAAATGGAGCTTAATGGGCTTTGCTGATGTATACACAATCGATACCGAGATTGGCCGTGAATTCTTCTCGCACACCTGTTCCGTACATCAGAATATCCACGGCCACTGATGTTCCTCAAAGCTCGAAGCCCGAATGCAGTTCTCAATTGGTAACTCATGACCCATCCTGCGATGAAGACATGTGGAGCATGACAGCTTCTCGGACTGCTGCCACGACAGGATTACCCTCGACAGAGACAGCCCAGCGGCCAGGTTTTCTTTTCCCGTTGTACTCGTACCCATGCCCTGCATCGCCAGCATGACGATTGGTGACTTCCCAAAACACAGACGGCTATATAAACGCGACTGCAGTCATTGCAGCCTCTACCTTCGTATGCGGAGCGTTGAAATGTCTCTACCCGCAGAGACGGCGCCAAACTTTGTGTTCATCTTCAATTACTTGACGAGAGAATTGACTTGCCTGCTCGTAATTACTCTGTCGCTATATGCTTTTCATTGCTTTACTCGCCGTGACGCACGTACGGCATCTGGACCTCTACCAAAAGGACCCCGTGGTCTCCCACTTGTCGGTAGGGAACACTACTTTGTTGAAGCCTATTGTATTCTGACCCATATGCAGGCTGCTTTCCATTCTTAGTTCGATACCCGGAGGTGTCTTTGGACTACTGGTACCAGCGATATGGCCCAATTTATTCAATGTGGCTCGGGAATCAGCTTTGCATTGTCGTGTCAGATCCAGGGATAGCTAAAGACCTCTATGTCACCAACGGTGCCGTATTCTCGTCCAGGAAGGACATGTTCATAAAAAATCGTACCATCTTCATCGGTATGAACTTATTATTGTATGACTTCTGATACGACACTGTCGCTCATGACTGCCCCCTTGTAGGCAGAGGCATTACCCCAATGCCATACAACGATACATGGCGTAAACATCGTCGCATTGCCGCTTCGTGGCTGAACGTGCGCTCCGTGGATAGTTATACCCACATTATTGACTACGAAGCATCCGCTCTTGTTCGCGATCTATACGCGGCTAGTAGTAAAGGAACGGCTGCCATCAACCCGCAGTCTTACGCAGGCAGATGCTCTCTTAACAACATGCTCGCCATTTGCTTCGGATCCCTCCGCACAACGAGCATAGATGATCCCCTGGTTGCTCAAGCACTACATTTCTCTCGCGAGTGGATGTGAGCGATTCCAACCACAAACCCAGGATCACTACTGATTAGGAGCTAGGAATCTCACATCACCCACATCAAATCTTGTGGACTTCATAACTCCTTTGCAATGGATACCTACATTTACCCGGTGTCGCGGTAAGAAGCTTCATCGCGAGCTCGTTGAAGTCTATGGAGGAATCATCAAGGATATTGAGGTCACCATGGCCTCTGGGGGCGCATATCAGGACTGCTTAGCAAAGACACTCATTGAGAACCGTACCAAGGAGGAGCTGGACGACATGGATATTGTCATGATGATATCCGCATTCATGATAGGAGGTGTCGAAACGGTCGGTGCCCATATGATCACTCGAATTCTAGCTCACTCTCGGCGTAGACGGCCTCGATTATGCAGTGGTTCTTGGCTCTCATACCCGCCTATCCTGAGGTTCAGAGGACTGCTCAAGACGAACTGGACAGGGTGGTAGGACGGGAGCGAATGCCAACCCTCGACGACGAGAAGAATCTCCCTTACTGCCGCAGCATTATCAAAGAGATCGAGCGATGCCATAATCCGTTCTGGATTGTTACACCGCATTCGTCTACGGAGGATTTCTCCTATAGGGGATGGATCATTCCGAAAGACACTGTCGTCATCTTGAACACCTGGTCCATGCACCATGATCCTTCTCGATTCCCATGTGCTCACGAGTTCAGAGTGAGTTAACCTTCCTGACTTTCTTTTTGTGAGTACCGGAAATGACTAGATATGTTAGCCTGAGCGATACGTCAATGATACGACGAGCAGCGCAGAGTCAGCAAGCCTCGCAAACCCTTACGAGAGAGATAATTGGATGTTTGGTGCGGGGTAAGTCTCGAATTATCGCTTCTCCAAGCAGCGAGCTATAGATAATTGCATTCTAGTCGACGAATCTGTCCCGGGATTCTGGTCGCTGAGAGAGAAATATGGCTCACTATATCACGTCTTCTCTGGGCATTCAACATGGCAGAAATTCCTGGAGAGCCTATCGACTTGAATGAGTACGATGGTCTTTCGGCTAGGTCTCCGGTACCTTTCAGGATCAAGCTCGAACCTCGACACGAGAAAGTAGGTCAGGTCATGGCTTTTTGAACATTCTTGCCGGTCCCCTTTGTCACTGCGAGTATAGTATGCGAGATGGTTTCATGTACGAGTGCGCGCTTGATCCTGCTCCACGGTCCAATCTGAAAGTAGTCTGGATAGTATCGTGGGTTCCCGTATGGATATTATTCGCTACCGTTGCCATTTTCAGTGTCCGGGTCGCCGCGGGTGTCGGAGGATCTGGGCGAGTGATAAGAACCTAGGTTTGCGCGAAGCTGCGGAAGCTGACCAACCATGCTGTCGTGCTTATGCTTCGACTGGGACTACACTAGAGTGTATCTGCAGGTGGTAAAAGTTCTCCGCAGTGGTCAAAGGGGAGCCCCGCCAAAAAATGCAGTGCGTGGTAAAAGTTCCACCCCACTTCGCCGTGCTGCAGATACACTCTACTGTCCCAACATGACAGACGATGGTAGCGACGCCGACACGCGTACAGTACCGGAGGACCATTGATTTGGCTCGAAACCAGCCATCTCTACGAAAAGGGAGGGGTGATATTTGTACGAGTGTCGCATTTGCAGACATTGGTCTATCCGAAGATCGAGATCAAGGATGGCAGCCACCAGAGTCGATGTCAGTCCACTCGCAACGCTCACCCCCTTTCAAGACCTCGCCTCCAGTCCCCATATCTGAACGGAGCATATATACTACCTCGTCTTCGTCGCCACCTCGGGCTGTCCCAGTGCCAGTTGCGGTCGCCTCGGCGGCCTCCCTCCACTGGCAGTCGTCCCGCTGTTTGGGCTACCCGGCATCGTTCGCCGTTCACTAAGTACCACGACGCGGGACTCCACCTCCTGTACCACATCTATCGGAGCGACCTCCGCCCTATGACGTACGCTATATGAGATAGCCCAACTCCGTACTTTACGATAGATCATCTCCGATGAGACGGTTGTTGAAATATATCCATAAAATACCCCCTATATGTAGATTGTAGCGTCCATGTACATGGAACGCATCCCTTTCATACCCTCCCCAAAACCCAGTAAATGCATCACGATGCAGAGCATGATCCTCGGGAGTCTGCGCACAGTGAAAACAAAGCAGCCATGGGATAGAAGCGCGTTCTCACGACCACTTTCGGCTCTGCAGGTCTACCAACCGGAATGATTCCAACCTCGTCCATCCTCGTCATCCACTGGTATATCCACCGTTGTCTACCTGCTACTCAGGATCTGCACGCGTTCAAGACAAATACGTCAACATAAAATCCGGTTTACTGCACGTTTCCCCGCTATCCGAGACATTATTGGAAGGACCTCTGCGTCATACACCGGATCGAGCCCGCTTTCCCTGCCAGCCATTCATTCCTACCACTTGCTTTGCCCCTCATAACATCATAACACTCGCTGGAACTGTGATCTGGACCTGTGGGCGACGCCCTGGCCACCATGGCTCAATCGCGACCGGAGCCGATGAATGCGTCCCCACACCATCCCAAGGTCAAGGTATCCCTGAAGGTATCGGACCCTGTGTTCGCCGCTGGAAGTCACATTTCCGGTCGTCTGGATGTCGAATGCAAAGCTGACAAGGGCCTCGGCCTTGGAGTAATCATGGTCGAGTTACTCGCGATCGAAGGTCCGTCTGCAGAGTGCTACACCCTATCGAGCCCTCCTTCATTCCATTACAGAGCTCACATCGAGAGATCACTCCGCTACAAGCACCTTCATGCACAGTCGTCGGATCTTTCAAGGCGAGGGATTGCCGCCCTCAAACGCCGTACTGCCGCACCCGCTCCCTGGCGAAGCCCCTCTTCCTGCACATCATTACCAGGCTCGTCGAGGCCAAACGTCGTTCCTCTTCCGATTTCCCCTTCCGGAATCGGCGCCGTCGTCTATAGACTTCCAGGGTGGTCTTGCTCGGCTGCGTTATGAAGTTCGGGCGAGCGTCGGAGCGGCGTGGAAGGGAGAACGCCGACTTGTGACCGACAAGAAAGAAGTTAATGTCGTCGAACATCTCTTCGAGGAGATGCTGATGCAGGAGCCGGAGGCAGTGGTCGTCGGCGAGAACGGGAAGATTTGGGCTCAAGGGCGGATCCTCGGCGGGGTCGCGGTTGCAGGAGAGAGCGCTTGCGTGGAGCTGCAAGTAAAGAACCGTTCGTCGAAGAAGGTGAATGCGGAAATTGGTAGATGATGCACATGCTTACGTTGTGTCAGAATACCGGCCTGACACTCGCATTGAACCGACATCTATATCTGCCGTCCGCAGCAGCGAGCGACAAAGCACCGCTGCAGATATCAGATACGCTGACTACCGTCAATTTCCGTGGACCCGAGTACATTATCCATCCTGGGGTAGAAGGCGTCGCGAATCTCGTTTTCGACGTGCCGCGCAATGCGAAGAGCGTGAAGGGTGGAATACGGGAGGATGACGACGACGAAGATCGCAAATCTGACGCTCTCTTTGAAGTGCGATGCGTGGTCTCAGTCAGGATCGTCATGGGCTTGGGGAGGTAAAGACAACATAACCTCTCGTTGCGCGGGCCCCAGCTGACTTCTTATATACAGTAAAGACATCGTTCTGGAGATCCCTGTCAAGGTGGTTCATACAATGGTCATGCCTCCACGTACGCAACCTATGCCTTTGGCTTATCCACCGGCAACGCCTCTGAGCCCTCCCATACCATATACCGCTCCCGTGCCGTCGAGTCCGCCGTCCATGCCTTACGATCTCAGACCAACAAGTCCCTACGCATATCCGATACCCCCCATCTCACCTGCTCCCGTCGCATACCCACACGCCTCCGTCACTCCCATGCCTATGTATCCATATATCGATCACAGCCATGTCTGGCTGCCGCCCCCTGCGCAAAGTCCGCAACCCTACCAATATTACGCACCCCCTGGACCTGGACCTCTTTATGTTCCACCTCCCGTCGTGCCGAACTATGCCCCACTGGCGCGGCCTGTCAGCACGGAACCAATCCCCTCCCATGCATTGCATAACCTGCCCTCTGGCCTGCCATCGAGTGCGTCCGGCCCACCACCAGTGCTAGCTGTCACGTCGACGCCCGAAAGGTCCGAGCCAGAGGAAGGCAAGGGCGAGCGCGCCTCACGTATCGCACGCCATCTGCGCATGTCATCTAGGCATCGTTCGGTTTCGCCGACGTCACACCGTTTCCCGGCCCCTTTACAGCCAGTGCCAACTGGGAATGGCGCTGCGAACGGAGCCGTCGCAGTGGCCACTCACCGCATGTCTCTTGACCCGTCGTCTGCTGGACGGCCACCTCACTTGTCGCTGGGTAATCTACCGTCGTCTCCGGGCAGTTCGAATGGAGAGATAGTCTCGCCTCGGCCCATGCCGTCCCCGAAGCTCACGTACACCGTGGACCCATTCGCGCACGCGACCGTCAAGAGCGAGAGAGTGGAGGCACTGGAGAAGATGGCGGATGAAGTAGCTCATCAGACCGCCGACCTCTCCGCCGACCTGCCGAAGGATACGGAAGAGACCACCGTCCAGAAGACGCTCCCCGGTCCACCGGTTCCTTCGGGCAAAGAGCGAGCGTTGGCCGCCATAAGCCGCCCTCGAGTCGACACTCTCTTCCCTCCCCCTTCCGTGCCCAGGGCGAACACCGCGTCTGCCCCGCAACTTGCCAGCGAGACGCCGCAAACTCCGACACTCAATGCTTTCTCCCCGCGGAAGTTCAACCGAGTGAACTCGACCGACGGAAAGGGGGAGAACGGGCTTGATGCTCTCGAGCGTCGGCTACTCGTGGAGGTCGGGACGCAGAAGGTCGATGGCGACGAACGCAAACCGGATGTGCGCTCGGTGGTGATGCCCATTGAGATCCCACGGCGGAACAATGCGCCGGAGACGCCATTGAACGATTCTGCTATCTCCAGCCTTACACTTTCCAATAGATCTATCGACGCCAAAACCCATCAGGCGGGCAAGACAGTCTATGCAGGTGATCTCGAAGGCTGGAGAGAACGCGGGCCGCCGACGGGCAAGGATGAGAACGCTCCCGAGGATAGCAAGACGGACGGACATGAGAGCGCGGTTACGGTGAAGAGGGAACGCAAGAAGGCGAAGAAGAAGAATGACAGAGACGAGGAGGCTTTCAAGCTGCGGGACGCGGCGAAAGGACGCGTCGCGGCATGGCTGGAAAGCGTCACACCTCGCGTACCGCCCGTCGAAGAGCCCGTTTCTCGCAGTCTTGAGCAACCTATCAGTGGCCAAGCTTCGCCTGCCAATGCTACTCCCGTTGTCTCACGCCCGAACTCGGTCGTAGGATCGCCTGATGCACGTCGCAACGACCGGCGACCGCCGTCTCGTCAGCCAGCCGTCAAGCAAGCAGTCGATGCCCCATCCGAGGAGACATCAGCTGCACCTAATCCACGCAGCTCCGGTTTCATGCCGCTCACCGATCGGCATCGCAATCCTCCCCCATCACAGTCGGCGGCGAACGCAGATAAGGCTCGCGCCCCGAAAGTCATCAGCCGCTGGCCTGGTTTCTCCGGGAATCAGGATCAGCCCGCGAAATACGACGTTCGCTCCGCTCGGGGTGGCCGAGGTGGGAAGGTCATGGCTGTTACTGCGATGTGGGCCTCCGCTGCCTCTGCCTCTGGCGATAAAGCACCCCTTAGTCCGAAGCCTTTACTCAGTCCGAAGCCTTTACTCAGTCCGAAGCCTTTCGCTCCGCCGCCCACGGCCCCAAAGCCACCCATCGAGAAAGGCCTTACAAGGACAGCAGCGAAGCCCTCTCAGCCGCCAGCAGTCCCTCCGAAGCCTACTCATATAACTTATGGAAAGCCTGTACTCTCGCCGAAGTCCGCCGGTCATCTTCAGCCCATGAAATCCGCAGCGTCGACCGGCACTTCGTCGCCAGCCTCCTCGGACACCAACGTAGCTGATCTCTCCATGAACCGCGCACGTTTGATCAAGTCGTCCTCCGTCCCCGCCGTTGTTTCGTCGTCGCACGCGAAACCGATGCTCTCCACCACCGCGTCTCTCGCTAGACCGTCTCAACCGTTTCAGCCACGGTTCAAGTCTCCGATAAGCCCAGTGAAATTCCCGCCGACCATCACCGAGACTCTCCCGGAAGACAAGCCCGCCCTGAAATCGCCTCCCGGTGATCTCGCATTCGGCAAGGCCAGGTTACGAGACCTCATCAAGAAGTACCAAGGAGCTGGCTCATAGCATGGCTCTCGTTACCCGGATGGCCTCCCCCGATACAGTCATCGTCTTGAATCTGTTTTCCCTCTCCATCTCTCGAAGTTAAATTGTATCCATTGATCTGCTATACGTTCCGGGAGTATTGTTGTGACATACCCAAGCAAGTTGGACTGATAGGATGCATTTGATTTATTACGTAGCACCATTTTGTGTTCGTACCTGTATCAGACCTTATGACCATTAACGACATCCTGCCATGCTCTTGAACACCGACGAACGCTTTGAACCCTAGCCCTGGAGTACAGTGCGCGCTCCCGTCTGGCCGCGTTTGCTCAAGCCCTGTACCGGCAGTCCTTTCTGCACCAGTACTATCCGCGAGATGATTTTCCGAAGATGCATCGCGCTCAGCGGATACTGGAGCATCCTGGGAGTACCGCGATACGGCGAGCTCGGAACAACGTCTATCCTGACGGCCTCGTAGGCGTCGGGATTTTACTCCACTCATGGTCTTCGTAGCAGACGGCTAAGCTGAATGTGCGGATGGTATCGTTTTGCTCGCCGATTTCACTTCTTCCGGCTGTTTCTGTTCAACGGCAAGCGGGACTTACACTCTGGGACTAAAATCAAGTATGTTCATGACATTGGATCCTAGTGCCCTACGCTCATCCCGCCACAGTTAATCCATGCGAACACCGGTGTTAGCAGCTCTGCGATACCGCGCCAGCTCATGAATGGACATTTCTTGCACGTGATCTTGGGCGAAAGTATATGAGAGCGTAGATAAGAACTGAGGATAAGAGCTTAAACATCTTCCCTACGCACGGCCTTGTGAACACCTCCGTGGCACGGGATCCCGCTACCATTCGCGGTCCGCGAGAAGGATCTTATCTCGACGTCCCCATGATGTCGTCCCTCACAATAGCTATGGGCGAATCTATATTAATCTGCGAGCAGAGTATCCGCAGTTCCTCGCTTTCTCGCCTCGTCTTCCTCCCGAGAACGCAGCACTACGCCCTTTGATCTGCTCATCTTCTATTCGACTACCAGACGACATGGCCACCAGGGCGAACTCGGTTCCTCACCCGACTTTGGTGCAGGTAAGCTCACGACGTTAACCCATGAAGATGCGCAGCTGAATCGAGCGCGCGTCGCAGGTTGATCCATTCGTGTGAGTGTTCGTGGCGCCTGGCCCGACATCGTTGACTCGAGCTCGCTGTGCAGCCCTGCAGACCAGCAAAAAGTGAGTCTGAAGTTCCCCCATGTAAATCGGCTGCTCATCTATGTGCGCATATAGGGACTGCACAATCGCTGGCAGTATGTGCATGCAAATATCTGCTAGTCACTTTGACATGACGTCGTCATAGCCCGGACATACCTGCAGTAGCTACTGTCAAACCAGGAGAGGTACATACGGCAGCTTCCGGCGCACATGCACGACTCACCTCAACGCATATATCCAGGTCTTCAAGATTGAATGCGTTGGTTAGTCTTCGTCATCCGTAGTCGATCTTAGTCATAATCCTGTATATGCCATGGGTCAGACTGGACTGGCGCACAAATCGGAAACAATGACTGTAAGCTCCTCCAAAGTGTCTTAATCCTGTGCTGTGGAGCTTAGTGCGGTTGACTGTAGTCAGCGATGATATTCGAGATGTCGACCTCAGCAAGATCCATAACCTCTCGGGTCCCATAGCCGTCGAGGGAGCTGAGCCAGGAGACTGCTTGGTGGTGGATATTCTGGATGGTTGGTCCGGGTTGAAAGAAATGAAGAACTGCCACTCATGTTCGACTTGCAGTGAGACCATTTGATAAAATGCCTTGGGGATATACGGGCATTTTCGAACTGGAGAACGGGGGTGGCCTGTTCGGTAGGTTCGCCATGTTATGATACCGACTGCTGCCCTGACAGCCCCCTTCCGCAGCGAAAGAGTTCAAGAGTCGTGCTGCGAAAGCGATCTGGGATCTCAAGGGTATTTTCGTCTGTTTTTCTTTGTTCTTTCGCGCTTACGCTCCCGCAATGCTACTACATAGGTGTCTATGCCACTTCCCGCCATATTCCGGGTGTGAGGTTTGCAGGCGTATCTCACCCAGGTCTCATCGGAACGGCGCCTTCTGCAGAACTCCTCGCGACGTGGAACAAGCGAGAGGGTGAGCTCATAGCCGCCCATGCCGATGCGGTTCCTCCTGTCGCCTTCGGCCCCCTTCCCAAAGGCGCATACGTCGGACAAGACCTTCCTGAGGAGGTCAGGAAGAAGATTGCAGAGGAAGGTGCTCGCACTATTCCGGGACGTGAACACGGCGGAAACTGCGATGTGAGTCCATTTCTTCGATTTTGTCCGCTCGCTAACTCTTAATCGCTCGTTAGATCAAGAACTTGTCGAAGTAAACTCGTAGTTTCGTCCTGTGGCCTTGCTGATTGCTGACGATTCGTTCGTCAGGGGATCTCGTTGCTACTTCCCCGTGTTCGTTCCCGGTGCGAACTTGTCTGTTGGAGACTTGCATTTCTCGCAGGGTGACGTGAGTCCGCATTCGACGTCATACTGATGCCTACTGACTTCAATTTGTAGGGTGAAGTACGTGCCATTGCATTATCAGCGAGGACATGTATCTCATATTTCAGATTTCGTTCTGCGGAGCCATCGAAATGGCATGTGAAATACTTCGAGTGGTTGGACGTTTGCTGAAAATCATATGCAGGCCGGCATCATCACATTCAGCACCAGTATCATCAAGGGAGGTGTGGAGAAGTTTGCGATGAAGCAACCGATCTTCTTGGTATGCAATCCACAACCAAATGCACCAATGGCCCTCATTCGTCTATTAGCCCAGCCCGGTCGACCCGATGTACTCTGCGAAGGTCAGTATTTCCACGATTGCTTATTCTAAGTGCCTCATCTCTTGCTAGCTGGTCTTCGAGGGTATTAGCGTCGATTACCGTGAGTCTCCAACTTCTGTATCCTGGAACGACGCTGATAGATATTCCCAGATGGCGACGGCAAACAATACAACATGGATGCGACCGTTGCTTACAAGCAGGCTGCGTTGAACGCTATCGAGTATTTGATGAAGATTGGATATAGTAAGTCCACAGCTTGGTCACGCAGCTTGTTGCGTCGTTGCTGACCACGGTGCTAGCCCGTGAACAAGCTTGTAAGTGATTCATTGTCGGGTATGAGCTCTGGAAATATATTCCATCTGTACCTGTCTAGATCTGCTACTCTCTGCCGCACCGGTTGAGAGTCACGTCGGAGCCATCGTTGATTCCCCAAACGCTTGCGTCACTCTGGCGTTGCCTCTCGGCATATTCGAACATGTGCGCCGAAGCTGTCCTATGCAGTGAACGTGGCTGACAACACCCACCCGACAGGATATCCTACCCCAAGTGGATGGACTGGTCAAGAAGAATTTCGGCCAGGCCGCGATTAGGTCCGATGGAGTTGTCTGATGGAGTAATCATGTCAACAAAATATGCATTGCATGTATGTATGAGTACAGGAGGATACGCTACACCCGAGCGCACACGAAACGGATATTTCCGTCTCAGAAAGCCAAATTCCAGGCCATGTCAGCCGGCGCTCGAACCTCGTATACCGTTTCCAGCGTCAACTCCTTCCCAGGCTCCAGATCGCACACCCAATCGTATTTCCCGTCCTTCTCTCCATCCGCTGCCCATTTCGCTTTGGCCTTCCCACCCTTGACCTCGACCGAGACGGTCTCGCCCTGCGATGCGTCCGCCAAACCGTCCGGCTTGCGCAGGATGACGCGGACCTTCTGCTTGATTGCTTCGGCGGCGGTAGGAATCGAGTCGCGCAAGACCAGACCCTTGATCGGGAAGCGATGCTTGTTCTTGACGGTGATCTGAACGGTGTACGTCGTGCTGTTGTACTTCTCGGCGAATGCGCCACCGTCGCCTTCCTTTGTGGCTGAGCGCCGCACGTAAGTCATAGCAAGGGAATAGTCGATGCCCAAGGTGCAGCCAAAGGTATCTTTGGAGTCGACGTTCTGCATTGTTGATTTTAGCGCATGCGGGGGTATCTCCTCAAATATCGTACCCTGATCCTCGTTTTCGAGACAAAAGTTTCGTCCAGGAAGACGTTCACGGGTCCCGGGAGCAACTGGTAATCGCTGGTGTTCCTCACGGAGCACTAAATAATATGATGGGACAAGGTTCAGTGTTGGAGGAGAAAGAAACTGACATACCTGCAGGTATGCAACAGACGCCGCTCGTGGTACCGATACATACGTCGTAGTACACTCAAACGGAAGCGACGCCACCGAGACCTGATGCCCAAGACCGTCGCTGGGAACGGACGACTTGCCGTCCACAGAGTACGTGAGAGAGAGCGGGCTCTCGCTGACCACGGTCGTCGGTTCTTTCAAGGCACTGACGTTGGGCACGTCAACGAGAACGGACTCGTCTTCATCCTGATCAAAGGCATCTGCTGGCCTGCTGGCCTGAGCAGCCTGACCGAACGGCCCAAAACCGGTGGATTGTTGAACGGGCTGCACCTGATATTGCTGCACCTGTGCTGCGGCGCCGAACAGGCCGCCGGCGCCGGCTGCTGGTTGCCCAAACAGACCGCCTCCCGTTGTTGCCTGCTGCTGAGATGCGACGGCCGTAGTGGCCGCTTTCCCAAATAGACTGGTTCCCGATGGCGCCTGATTCGTACTCGAACCGCCGAAAGCACCGAACGGAGAGTTACTTCCGAAGACAGACCCGTTCGTTTGCTTCTGCGAGTGCGCCTGCACGTTGATTGTGTTGTTGCCGAACAATCCTCCCGAAGGACGGAAAGCATTGTAAGCGGGGTCGATGCGTAGCCCTCGTAGTAACGGGATGCCTGTCGCTGACATGTCGGAGCTCGCGGTGCTGAGTACGAGCGAAGTGTCAACCCAATCCTCCCCGGTGGTTTGGGTAACGCGTGCGCGGTAATTAAGCGAGACGGACTTCGCCGGTTGGCCGCTGCTGTCGGTGGTAGCGTAGAGATCGTACGTGCTCTCCCAAGAGGCATTGGCGACGACTGAAGAGATTTTGGTGAGTATGTGCATCGGATACAACGGAGTAGTGCATACTATATGTCAGCTTGAGCTCTACCGGACCATCCTGGTCGGCGACGATGACGACTGTGACCTCGCCACGGGAGTCGCCTTTCTTCTTCGCAGCGCGCTCCTTCTCCGTGTGTATTTCACGATTGACTTGAACGATCGCTTCGTCGAGCTCCGCGAGCGCTTCGAGGTTCTTTTGGGCGCGTTCGATAAACCCATCGAGGAACGAGGAAGCGTCAGCGGGAGATACGTGCTCGCCCCGCAGACTTTTGCCGTAATCGGTCAAGATATCTTCCTCGTGCTCCCGAACATGCTTCATGCTCTCCAGAGTCTTCCGTTTGGCCTCCAATCGCCGAATTTGCTCTGCGGGGCTGTGGGGTAACGATACGCGCGTCGCGGAGGGCGTGATGGTGCAGATAACATCGAATAGGCGGGCATCGCCCAGACCGGTAACACGAACAGAGTCCGTGTCCATGCATGAAGGCAAGCCGGTAACCTCGACCCTGTTTTGTCCGACCTTGTCCGACCGTTTACAGGAGCTCATGGGCACGCAGACGGCGGTAGAGGACGCACCTTCAGGTCGAGCTTGAACGTACGGACAACTTCCGCTTTAGAGGTCTTAAATATGGTGACGCTCTGTCGAAAGGGATCGTTACATAACGATGGAGCCATACTCCGAGGAAGATTCACCTTGATGGGGTGGTCTGCCGCATTGAGAACGAGGCCTTGCACCATTCTGGAGGTTCGAGATACGGTATTAGACTCGATGGCTAGCAGGAAGAAAGGAGGTCTGCAACGTGCCGCTGGGACCAAACTCTTTATACAGCCCCGCGATGACTCTGAGATGCGCCCGGCCCCGTGTGTGCGCTGCTGCGCTGCTTGAACTCAGAAGCTTGCTGAAGCCTGCGACGATCATTGTTCACTTCGTACGATGTTCGACAGTTTGATGATTTAAACGACTCCCGTGGGAGATACTCGTGTACTCTGTGATCAATCCAAGAAGATAACGGAAATTCCTCGAGCTTGAATTCAGTACATAGCAGAAGGGAGGTGTTCTTCGACGTGAGTCGACGAACTGAGCACTCTTTTCCGGGTCATGAAGGCTGTCCCGGCAAACCGAGTTGAGCCGTGTTTTCTCACGGCGCAACGTTAGCTTGACAGGATTCCCGTTGCTGCAGGCTGTTGGAGATAATGACAGCATTCTCTCTCTTGACGCCTTGATTCCCAAGTGGTCGCAGACCCTCGGACTGCTCCTACAGCTTGGATCATCCTTGACTCGCCCGAAGACGGAATCACCAAAGAGCTGTGATCTGCGGCTGGCTGCGATTGGCTTTGACTTCGACCTTATACATTGCAGACGATAGCAATGCTGTCCCTGGTAGGACCTGATTCAATCAGTGGCTGGTGGGGCCATTGCCTCGTGTTGAGTTATCGCTGGATATAAGGCGCACCGTGGTCCGTCTCCTCTCAGATCTCCTCTCAGATTGTCCAACAATTGTGACAACGCCAATCCCAGCCAATGTCGTCTCCCCCATCATCTCCTCTCTCACCTACGCGCCCGGACTCTGACTACAACTCTAACCTCGGGCACCATCTGCTCGCATCCGACGTACGCGCTTTTCGCAAACTGCACGAGCTGCGGCTTCGAGTAAGCCCTCTCGCAGATTTTCGTGCCGTCTGCGCCTGACTCAGTACTGAAATTAGGGTTGGTCGGATGAAACACTCAATGATCACTTTGCACGCCAGCGCGCCTCAGCCGATACTGCTGGACACGAATTGAGTCTCATATGGTTCAATCGAATGAAAGACGTCTTGCGGGAAGTTGATAAAGGAACATACTGCATCGAGTGGACCGGCCCACTCCAATTCTTGGATTTAGGGCGAGTGCCCATATCGTGCGCCTGATGATCAAAGTTTAACACGCGTCCTCTAGGTGTTGCCCTGGAGGGTTCACCTCCTACATACTGGATACCAACTCCGCAGCGAACGGTGTCGGAATATCGCTTGATGTCGACAGCGGTGGACACGCCTACGCCCTGGAGGAACGTCTTCGCGCACGCTTCACGTTGCATCACGCCGACATGCTTCACTTCAACCTCGGCACTGAACCTTGCGACGAACTCGCTACAAACCGAGACGGCGAGTCTCTTTCTCCTCCGCCATTCTCAGAGTTCTCCCGGCCCTTCGGCCTCGTGCTACTCGATGGACACTACCTCCGTTCTTATAAAGCCGCCCATTCTGAGACACCGTGGGATCGCGACCGCCTGCTGGTCAGTCAGATGATCATTGCCCTGCAGGCGGTCGAGATCGGGGGGACGCTCGTCGTGAAGATGTCGCACGCGGAGGTGGTCCCCACTGCGAAACTCATTTACATGCTCGACGTTCTCTCTCAGAATGTGCGTTGCTGGAAGCCAGAAAGCATGCACGCCACCCGCGGCACGTTCTACGTCGTCGCGAAAGGCGTCGGGCTGGGCGAGTACGGCAGCCACCTGGATCACTGCGTCAGCGGGCTTCGGGAGGTTTGGCAAGCACTCTACTCGGGCGGCGGGGAGGGCATGGGCCGGTATCTGTCTGACGCTGACCTGGACTTCGTGGTCACGAACGACGAACTTACCGACACGTACCTCCCCCGTCTCGTTAAGCTCTGCAATCCGGTATGGTGGCGCCAGGCGAATGCCTTAGAGCGATGGTTCACCAGGCGCAACGTTGGCCACAACTTTTGAGATATACTTCTGGCGGGATATTTTGCTCAAGTGATATGGACAGTAGTGTACAGAAAGCCGGTGTGTGAGGCTGTATATGTCGACTTTCTCTCGATGCTGCAGACTTGTATGATTTCGTAGTAGCTAGGGACCGCGTCGTGATTCAGCCTGTTTCCCGCAATCAATTTGAAATTGCCACCGCAGCGCTGAGCGCAGGGCCACGTCGTGCGATTTCTCCCTCGACCTGACCACCTCCTGCAAATACGGGTTCCGGCCACCCCATTGCCGCAGCTTGGGGCTATCTCCTGGACACCAGATGGGTGAAGTTGATACTCCGTGGGCATCGATGACTTGGATGCCAAGCTCGTCATGCACTTGTGCGGATTCAAGACCTTTGTCTGGGCTGGCTTACAACTTGCCTTGCTACATACTGGGGCATCATCTGTGGCTTTCTCGGCTTGCGCAACGCAACGATATGATCTGTGGCCACAGTCCTTTCGATTTGTACCCTCTGGACTGTGTGGATATAAAGGCGCCTGTTTCAGCCGGAATACGACCCCATTCGCGGCGACCTCAACATGTCAGCACCACAGTCCCCATTGAATTCGCCATCCCCGGATCGCAATACCACTCTCGTACGCTATCTTTTAGACGCTCACGTCAACCACTACAAAAGACTGCATGAGCTACGATACCTGGTGCGCCCTCTTTCTCACCTATTTTCCCGTCCGCGCTCCGACAACCGAATACCCTATTGCAGGGATGGAGACAGCAGAAGCTCGACGCATTTTTTGAGCGTCAGCGCCGCGAAGCCGACGAAGCCGGAATCCAGTTGAAACTCGCGTGGTTCGAGCGCATGAAAGAAGCCCTGAAGGAAATCGCTGACGACACAAAGTTTCTCAAGTGCGACAAGCCCTTGCGCTTCTTGGACTTAGGGTGTGTTACACTTCCCGTTCGACCACTTGTAGACATAACATGTATCTTCAGATGCTGCCCTGGCGGTTTCACGTCGTACATCCTGAACCATCATCCTCGTGCCACCGGTGTTGGAGTCTCCCTCGAGGAGGCTAAAGGAGGCCATCCTTATCTCCTTGAACATCGCCTCAGGTCCAGATTTACCTTACATTCCGCCGACATATTATCATTCAACCTCGGAACTCAATCACCGGATGGCGAAGTCGATCACCCGCCCATCGCGGAATACAAGAGGCACTTTGGGCTTGTATTAGTTGACGGGCACTACCTACGTGCGCAGAGAGCAGCGCACCCTGACACGCCTTGGGATCGTCACCGTGTTCTAATCAGCCAGCTCATCCTCGCGCTTCAGACGGTCAAGATCGGTGGCACGCTCATCGTGAAGATGTCGCACCCCGAAGCTGTGCCGGTCGCGAAGCTCATCCGCATGCTCGACTTGCTTTCCCAAACCGTGCGTCTCTGGAAGCCTTGGTCCCTGCATTCGACCCGAGGTTCGTTTTACGTCGTCGCCCAGGGCGTGGGCTTGGGCGAGCGCGGAGACCGCCTACAGCACTACGCGAGTCAGCTCAAGGAAGTCTGGCAGAAGCTGTATTCCGGCGGAAAGCAAGGCCGGGGGCGGTTCATGGTTGACTCCGATTTCGACTTCGTGATCACAAACGAGGATGTGGTGGAAACGTACCTTCACCGCTTAGTCAAACTGGCCACGCCGGTATGGCGGCGACAAGCTGTGGCTTTACAACAGTGGTTTATCAAACACAACATCACGTCGTATGTGCTTACACCATGATAGCGCACTTTTCCTGTGGAAATGCTATATACTACTGCCTCTCTCGAATCGAACGTCTATTCCTCCAAATGTACCACGCCCATGAAGATGATCTGGCCTTGTGGAGCTGGACGAGAAACATCGCGCGTCAAACGAGGGTGTCTCGAGGAGGCGTGCAAGGCTGTGGGGGTGGTTTGTGTGGCTGTTCCCAAGGCATCACCCTTCCCAAGCGCACCATCGCCCAAAGCCATACAACATCCGAGGGCGTGGCGCTCGAGTCTTCTTTTGCAGCTCGCTGCTTTGAGAGCTCTCTCGCTTTCTACATCGCACCGGACAGCATTGCTGTATATTAATGCTGCGCACTATCGGTACGTTTCCCAGCGATTGTATCCCGGAGCCGGGACAGGTGTATAAAGGTGAGTTTAGCATATTATCCAGAGCACCGCGCATCTATCCACAAGTTAAGTATCGACTCCGACATGTCGCGAGCAACGTCACCGGTCAACGACATGACACTTCGTTCTCCTACGAACTTCTTGCAAGATGGTTTGCTTAGTCGGCCTGACACCGTCGACACCTTCCAACAGCTTCATGCATTGCGTCGCCAAGTAGGTCTCAGAATGTCACTTCGAATGTAAAAGACCATAGACAGACGACTGCGGCACCTTGATGGTCATAGTGTCGAGAGAAATCCGAGCTCGATCGACACTTCAAGCGCACAGAAGCCGCGGTTGGCGCCAATAGGAACGACTCAGAGGCAGCCACAAAATGGATCGGTCGCATGAAGAGTTCCTTCATGGAGATCGACAACGGCACGAAATTTATCGATCTTGGGCGTCCCATGAAGTTCCTGGATCTGGGGTAAGTCGTTATCTTTTCCAACAGCGACGGGATCATATTTCTTGTCCAGATGCTGTCCTGGTGGGTCCGCATCATATATTCTAGAAAGACATCAGAGCGCTAGCGGTATTGGGGTGTCGCTTGAGTCTGAACGAGGTCTTCAGACGGACACCCTCGACAGGCCTCCTCTTCCTAACCGACTCGAGATGCGCTTCGGTGACATGCTGTCTTGGTACTGCGGACCTCTGTCTAGCTCAGGCAACCACAGCAGCCCTCCTTTCGACGGCTCCGAGTCTCTCGTGTGGCCACCTTTCTCGCAGTCCCGGAGGTTGTTCAACCTAGTCGTCATCCACGCTCACTATATCAGCCGGAAGGGGGCGGAACCACTAGAGCGCGACCGTCTGCTGGTCAGCCAGCTCATCATCGCGCTCCAAGCGGTCAGGATCGGTGGTACTCTCCTCGTCAAACTAGCTCGCGCGGACTCCCCAGCGCACGCGAAGATCATACGCATGCTTGACGATCTGTCTTTGGTGATTACACTCTGGAAACCGACGACCATGCAGGCGAACCGGGGCTCGTTCTATGTCGTCGCAAAAGGCGTAGGGCTGCGTGAACGTGGACGCCTCCTGGGATCCTACTTGACGGGCCTCAGGCGAGTCTGGCTAAAGCTCTACCGTGGAAGACTGGAACGAAACGGAGATCAGCGAATGTCCGATGCAGACTTGAACTTCGTGATTACCAACGAGAAGCTCGTGGATGGGTATCTGCCTCGCCTCGTCACACTCTGCAACCCGATCTGGCGGCGGCAAATCGGCGCCTTGAGAGGGATGGTCGAACCGCGGAACGCGCGCGCTCATCACGACCGTATCCCGCACGAGAGTGTAGACAAACTGTAGCGGCCATATCGTACGACGTGTATGACCGGACGGATATGGAATAATATACTTACACTCCATATCGTCACCACCACTCATTTGGCGGAATGGACGAGATTCGCGTCATCGTCATGGCGACAGGGCATATCCCGAGTGCGAGGTGGTTCGTTTCATGGGCGCATGCAAGCAGGCACGCCAAGGGATATGGAAGTACCTTATACGTACCTGATATTGCCGGTTGAGGTGCGCGAATGAACGTGTACCTGATTGTTCACGTAGAATATGTGAACAGAACATCCTTTCGCAGAAAATGTTGGTGCCGGAAGTGAAGCCGTCGCCACATGTCCGGAGTATGTAAGAGTATGTAGCGCCGGTATCGTGTCAACCATTAATCACCGGTCAAGCATCACAGAGAGGAAAGCGGACAGGCAAGACGAGCAGACCATCAGCGTTCAGCGTGCTCCCGCCGGAAGAATCAGTTATGGGCGGCACCAGGTCACCGTCGAATCAAGCAAACAGCGCTCCCGAAGCGGCTGTCTTATCAGGAAGCAAGCACCGATGTTCCCACGGTCGGACAGGCAATGGGGCTGTAAAATAGGCGAAATCAACATCGGACCGCCTCCGTCTCCGTCCTCTCCCCCTCGACCGCTCGCGGAGGTCAACCCGCCCAGGGCATCCTCTCAGTGCCGAGGCAGCCGTTTTTTCTGTTCGTGTATACGTAACAACCACACTCTTTTGCTCCTCCCGCTCTCTGCCCTGCGGTCCCCGTCTCCTCCGTCGTCAGGGTTCTCTGCAACGAACGCGCAGACGCGAAGACGCATATACCGCCGTATTCCTCAAAGTGAACATAAGATGTCCGGACGCGTTTTATTGTCCGTGTTGATGGGAACGGCGTTGGTGCCGTTCGCCTCTGCTCATGTTGGTCAGTCCCGTTCACCTTCAACTCCTCCCCCATCCCACGTATCTTCGTAGGGATCCCATTTCTCCGTCTTCATTCTATCTCAATACTGGGGCTGACTCTCCTTGCGTAGCATTGTGGCATCCGTCCATGTGGGGCTTCAATGTCACCGACCAGACTTTCTCGTGAGCACTTGTCCGATATCGCGTCTTTTTATGTCGTTAACGGAGCAACTACGGTCTCTAGCTACGACAACCGTCCGGTTGCACCGCTCATGCAGATGCCCTTCAGCCAGTGGTGGTTCGTGAGTATCCAAGGTCTTCAAATGATGCGGTCATCCAAGCCCGGTCGTAATATCCATCAAAGTATACTGAACCCGACGTAGCATAACCACCTCTCCTACCCTCCTAACGCCGGCGACTTCTTCGAGCTGCCTGCTGGTGGTACCGCGACCGCCGAGCTTGCCTGCGACAAAGGCGCGACGTCGTACTGGCCATCGTCCCAAGGGTAAGTGCATATATCCCATCAAAATGGACCCTGTATTGACCTTCGTGTTGATGTATGTAGCGGTGACGTGCGTCAAGGCGACTCCCCGTGCCCGAACTCTCCTACTTCGGCATATCATACGAACGGTATCGATGACCTCAAGGGATGCTCTCTCGCGATCACCTATAAGAGCGATCCGAACGACGTCCAACCCGAGGTACCGCCTCTACCTGCGTCATGAATGCATAATTGCTGATTGAATGTGTCCCATAGGATCTCGCTGTCTTCTCAGTCAACCAGACCTGCGTGTGGACTCGCTTCACCGACTTCCAGATCCCCGCCGAGATGCCCGCGTGCCCTGAGGTAAAAGTGTTGCACCAAGTCTTGAACAACACCAGACTCAACGATTCCTCGATGTAGGGAGGTTGCATCTGCACCTGGAACTGGATTCATTCTCCGGACAGCGGTAGCGCCCAGAGTGAGCATATTTGGATTCCATCATCCATGGTGCCTTGAACTCATCACGAATGGCCAGTGTTCCTCACTCCCTTCCGGTGCAAGGTGACCGGCGCCACGTCGTCCAAGGCCATCATGACCCCGCAGCTCGCTCGCCGGTCTGTCCAATCATATGTTCGTTTTCACCTACCCAACACTGACACACGTCCCCTAGTTGCGGAGCCGACCCCGCAAATGGCGTTACGGAAGCTACTCCGAGCAACTGCACCGTCGGCGCCAAACAGGCACTGTACTGGTGGCAAACCGAACGTGTCAATGTACGATCTTGCTACCCTCTCATCGTTCTCGACGACTGATATCTGTTCCCGCAGATGTTTGAGGGCCAGTACTCGCCGCCCTTCTACAACGACCTCTACGACTTCAAGGACGGCGCTCAGAACGACATCTTCGGAGACTCCGACGTAGCTGCGGCTGCCCCTTCGTCGTCTAGTCAGAAGGCCGCCACGACTTCATCCGCCCAGGCCGCTACTGCTGGTGTGTAACGGTCACGATCGTAACGCTTTGCATTTTTCTGAATCACCCTCTTTAGCGTCGTCCACCGCTGTTGCCGACAACCAGAACGAGACAGTTGTCGAGACCTCGACCTCCAGCTCGCCTGCCGCCGCCTCCACAACCGCCACCACCACTTCCCCCAAGAAATGGTACTCCACCACTTCGACGTGACTTTGACGCACACCAGCTAACGCACGCTACGTTTCTACAGCAAACGCAACGCGAAGAAGGGGCTCACTGAGAGCAAACGCAGCGTGAAGAAGGAAGCCACCGAGAAGCGCAGCAACACCGCGCACCACGCCCGCAATCTGGGACGCTTCGTGCACGACTCCACCGTGCACTGAAGAATCAACCGTCGATCACGACTCAACTGAATCTCTGGATTCCTCTCCTTGAAGCTCCATCCGTATACCCGCTGGATGCATACAGCGCGAGCGCCAATGCGTCCGCCAGCTCCGGGCGACGCTGAGCGTTGTCCGCTGGATGTTACAAATGTTTGTTGATACCACCGTTGTGCTAGGCCGCACTCTCTTGTTTCTATGTTCCTCGCGCCATGGCTGCGTTGCCTTTGCATCTGTAGCTCCCTCAGAATGTCTCGCCTCAATAGATTCATGCAGTTTCAGCAGCGCGATGGAGAATTCGTCAGACGCTGCAACAGCATTCGCAATGTTCGTGAAAGCTTGCGGCGATGGGTTTCATTTGATTATTCACTCTGATTCGCTCGGTCCTATGGGGTCATCGTGCTATGAATGAGTTCAGACCGCGACCTTCAACCCGTTTTCGCTTTCAGGCTGCGCCAGAACGTCAAGAAGAGGGCTGCGCCGATGCCCACAATGGCGATCTCCAGCCCGACGTAGTTCGACATCCCGACGGCCACGCCGCTACCGCCCCAGATGGCGCCCGTGACACGACCGGTGTAGTTGCTGTACTGAATCGCGAGGCTGGTGCGGCCATTCCACTCGGGCGGCAGTTGCTTGCTCAACAGGCTAAGCGTGACCGTGCTGGCGAGGTTGAACCCGAGCGCGACGGCGAACCAGCACACGAAGAGGCTGCCGTAGCGGACCGCGCCGGTGTTGAGGAGCGCGAGGAAGATGGCCAAGCCGGCGAAACCGACGGAGGTGCCGAAGAGGAGGAGCTTGCGGTCCTGGATCCGGCGGGCGACGAGGAGGTTGAGGAGGAGGAAGGGGAACGTGCAGATCCCGCCGAGGGCGATGAAGTTGCCGGCGCCGAAGGCGGTCCAGCGGAAGGTCGGCGAGGCGGCGCCGAAGACGGGCAGGTTGGCCTCCCACGCGCCGAGCACGAAGAAGCAGGTCATGGCGAACCAGCACATGCAGACGCAGACGCCCCATCGGCCGGGTGTCATGCGGTGGGTGTCGTCGTCTTCGGGGATGAGCGCGGCGGTAGAGACGTCGGTGGAGGGCGGGACTGAGGGGTCTTCTTGGGGCGCAGGGAGTGGGGAGAGCGGAGTGGCCCGAGTGGCGGGAGCGGGAGGGTCTTCGAAGAAGACGGCGCTGAAGATCCAGAAGCCGAGCCAGACGATAGCCATGATCCACGCGGGGCTTGTGAACCCGTTGAAGATGGGGTTGGCGAAGCCGATTTTGAAGAGGAGACCGCCGGCGAAGGGGCCGAGGGTCATCCCGACGCCTTGGCCCATTACGAGCCAGGAGGCGAGGGTGGTCCGGCGCCGGATGCCGACGACACGCGAGTCGGAGCAGTACTTTTTGGTGTACATGAAGGAGGTAAAGGCTATGCCGTTCACCATGCGTCCAATGAGAATGAGGTACAGAAAATTGGTCTTGTAAGCCAGCGCGTAGAGGATGTGTCCGAGGATGGCGGAGGCGCAAGCAATGTGCAGGGGTATTTTATAGCCATCTAGGACGCCTCAATACTTGGTGAGACGGGAGTTGACAATCCACCTTACTTCTATCGTATTTCATAATGGGCAGCAAAGCCAGGCCTGAAACCGCGGTTGGGATACCGATTACGACACCGGAGAACGTCGATGTTCCTCCTAGGTGTTTGGCATACTCGTTCGACGATGAAACGACGACGAAGAACGACAGCTTCATGTCACGAATCAGTCCGAAGATACTGCTCAAAACGTATATGATCGCGTACCTGCAGAAACACGTTGCACAGAATCATCGTGCATAGGCAGGACATCCGCGGTAGCTTGAACTCGTCGACCGTACGGCTGGTGTCTTCCTGCGCTTCGCTCGTGGGCTCAGCGGCGACACTGCGAGCACTGGAACGGATTGTCGACGACAATCGCAGGAACGACGGTTGCAGCCTTCCGAATGGAAGGGCATGTTCTCTGCTCCTGGCGTGCGCGTTCTCTGGAGGGTTTGCCGTGGTTCATACAGCTTCCTCAGCCAGTGGATGGAACACTCACCATGGCGGCGCATTGTGGACGTCGTCGACGACGCTATGGGGCTGATGTGCTCGCCACGATGAATCGCCAATGCCGCACGACGCCGTCCTAGTCTGAGTCACGCGTAGAACGCGCCGCGTGCGGGGGAGATAGCATAAGCATAAGTATTATTGCGCGAGTACTACGCGGGGAACCATGCCGGCCGAAAAGGGCCGATATGTGGAGACCTATACATACATCTCAATCTCCGGGCGAGTACCATCGAGGACCTTGCGCGTACGCTGAACGCACCTACCGACGTCGGAGCTCGTCGCAAAACCAAGTGTATTACTACCTGCAAATCTAGGACGGCCTCTCGCGCGCGTCGGGGAGGCCCCAAGGAGCTATGGCGGGCACTGAAGGCACTCTACTAGTAGAGTTGGTGCAGGAACACGACGAAGCGCGGTGCCTGCGGAGGATCCCATTGATGCCTTCTGTAGTGACGGCGAGCAGGCCACCGAAAAAGCTTGTGCGAGGACAGGAAGCGTTTGCTGATCCGTAGACCTTTAGGGCCTGTAGCAGGTCCAAACAGCGCTGAACGCCGTTCAGCGCTGAAAAGCTGATAATCGCGCAGTGCCACGTGCACACGTTACATGCGTGGGAGTCACACACCACCAGCCGGTGTTGCACAACGATGGTATTCATACCGATTTGCGGATGATGTTTTGCTAACACTCCAAGAAAAATTGGCTGAGTAGTCTACTCCAGCCACTAGATATGATAATGTATCTTTTCCGGAGTTTAAACTCCCGTGTTGGGATGATCTCGGTGTTGTTTCCAGAAAAAGATATTTCGCTAGAAAATACCAGTGCTTCAGTGCTCAGAAAAATATTCATAAAATACATAGATAGAGCCTACATTTCTCCAAATATATGCTATGGGAGTTTGGAGCATGTAGATTCAATGCAGTCAGAATGCAGTCAGAAATTGACAGCCAAACGGCGCAACATGGCGCGGTGACGGTCACCGGGGGTCACATTGCGATTATCATCTTTTCAGCGCTGAATGGCATTCAGCGCTGATTGCACCTGCTACCGAACAGGCCCTTACGCCGAAGGGGAGTGCCCGCGAAGCTTGGGCGGCGTTCATCGCATGCGCGGCAAGTTTGTCAAGGTGGCTGGGCTGGTGGTCGAAGCATTTCCTTACCGAGTTTAGAGCTCGGCAAAACCGACTTTGTGTGCAGACCACGACTTATTTTTGGATGATTTCTCTACACTTTGAATGACACCGATCGCGATCGATACCCGCGCCCGGCGGGACATGGACCAGGGCGCAGACCTTGCCCTCATCTTGGTATTGTTCGTTGTCGTGATATAGTTTTTAATGCGCTATACCGATGAGGATGAGGCAAATTATTTGACAACCCCGCCGCACTCACGCAGTCGGCGTCTGCATGAGGTCTGTCGACAACGGACGACTGCACCCGCTCCGCCGGAATGGCGCGCAAATTCGGTTATGTACTGAACAGAGCTCCACATGCATTACGAAACCCTCGGCCGGCTCCGCAAGCTTGTGTGGGATGCTCGTGTACAATGTCATTGGCGGCGGACCGGTGCGCACGCCGCCTTCCGAACGCTGTGCCAACATCGTCATCATACGATCGTGCGTCATCGGCGCGTACGCGCTGTGGGTGTTGATGTGACGCTCGCCGAAGTCGCCTTTGTACTGGTCGTACGCGGCATTCCCGGTAGTTGGGCGCGTGGTGGGGCGGACACGAGTATCCCTCAGAGACGGAATTGTCGAGCACCCCACAGAGTTAGGAACGAGGTCGACGGTGCGTTCCTTCCACCTCTTAGACTTCCCCATCGGCAACAACTCATCAGCAGCACGGGTACCAGGCACCACCACATCGATGACGATACCGAGATCCAGCGCGCATTTTTTTCAAAGATGGGAGCAACAAATCGCGGCGTTCTCCCGCGAGCGCTGCAGGCACACGACAGTCAGATCATGATCCGTCACGGTCGCCCCCACGCGCGCAGCTTGACATTATTCAATAGACGTCGTCGCTTCTGAGTCTTTTCAGCTTCCCGGGCCGTAACGTGTTACCGCCAAAAGTCGTCGTAATCACCGCACATATGACCTCGCGACGGTCTCTGAGATGGGTACTTACATATCGCTCCGCAATCGGAACGCGGGGCGGGGACGCTGATAGCCTTTTCGCGCCGGGTCGATAAGGTTGGCTGTTTAGCTCCGGGGTTCCGTTGCGTGGACGTAATCGAAGAGGACGGTAGCTTCTCGGCTTGGAGAGCGAAGCATCGCCAAAAGCGTGTGCGGCTAACACGTTCCTCCAGCGTTCGACGGCGGGCCGTTTCTCCCCCATACTTAGATTCGGGGTGGACCCGTATGCGTTCATGGCTAGAACCGGGACGTACACGCGGCGTAAATGGCGTACCGTGCTAAATCCTATCGGGATGATTTCTTCCATGATATCGCCGTCGTCGATGCTCGCGGTCCGCGTTCGTAACATCGCAGGCGCCAATGTTCGCGGAAGCCGGAATTCGGTGAAAGGGTCGATACATACGAGGTTTCCGCGCCGCTTCTTCGCGGTCGTGTGCTCACGGGAGAAGGTCCAGAAATACGGTTGCCGCCGTGGAGAGGGGACTCCCATCAGGATACGATGGGTATCCAGGTCATATCAGGAAAGCATGCAGTTACGGCTCCCAGAACGAGGAACTTCGGGTACGCCGTTGACTGAATCTCCGTTGCCGTTTACAACTATCGGCGAACCGTTGATCCTCGGCGGTAAGTGAGTGCTTCTGAGGCAGCGCAGTAGAGTGCTTGCAAGCGTATTTCGCTGTCGGTGAACAGAGACAGGAGCGTCCTCGTGAACAACGGTGCTTTGGCGAAACAGGATCGCCCGCCGCTTGATCGCTACTGAAAGGATCGCGTGACCCTAACCCTAGGCCTTAAAGCACATTCACGGGAACTCTCGCACGCCTTTTACCAGGAGGTCGGCTGAAGGATCTAGAACGCCCCACTTGGGATGTACATCATGGTGACATATAAAGCGTGTATTGGAGAACAGCGTCTCTCCCCGTCTCCGCAGGTCAGAGCCAAGAAATCGGACACCCAGCAATCAGGTCGACGCTGCCGCGCCCTTTCATGCCCACCGTCCCGCCCGTCCCCGTCGCTCCCAGCCCGCAGCCCATTGAGCTCCTCGCGAACGCGACGCCGGATATCCTGCCCGACGATGGCGACGACCGCAACGACCCCACCCCCGACCCGGAGACGGACGACGTTGTGATGATGCCTGCGATAACGGGCGAGTCGACGGCGATATCGATCGTGAGCCTTTTTTTTCCCTCGGTATTTTAGCGCGTCGCGTTGCAAAATCTGACAAAATGTTCTCACCAGTCCGGTCGACGCAGAACCGATTTCGTGGACGCGTCGGACGAGTCCAAGCTCTCTTCGATAAAATTCCATTCGCCCTCCTCCATCCTGGGCACGCCCTTCGAGTCGGAGTCCCGCTTCGAGTACCCGTTCCCCTCGAGCGACGGCGCCTCGACCTCCTCCGACTCCACCGTCGTCTCCCCCCTCTCGGACCGCATGGAGTGGGCCACCCCAGCAAGCAGCACCAACCTGCCCTCTCCGCCCATCACGCTCGGCCTCCCCGCCCTCCCCGCGCTCACGGCTTCGCCCGCGCCGCATCGCGTTCCCATGCCGCACCCCCTCGCACTCCACCTGTCCACGCTCTCTCTCCACTCCGGCTCGGGCTCGGGCGCGGGGACATGGTCCGCGCCCACGACGGTCCGCCCGGGGCCCTCCCGCGCGCTCTCGCCCGCGCACACCAAGCTCGCGATCGCCGCGCGCGAGCCGCCGATGCCGCCGAGCCTGCTCAAGAAGCGCAAGCGGCTCAGCGCCGGGCTCGCGCTCCCGCGTCTCAGGGGCTCGACGATCAGCACCCCGCAGGTGGCCTACGCCGAACAAGAATCTTCCGACGCACGCGTCTCGGCCGTCACCCTCACGGCGTCCCTGAGCATCCCCGAGCTGGATCTGACGAGGAACCCGCTGGTATTCGCCGGACATACGCCGTTCGAAGACACGGACGAGCCCTCGTATCCCTCGCTGGACCCCGGGCTGCCGCAGGCGGACGGCGAGCCTGCGGACCACGACGATAGAGACGTGGAAGAAAACCCTGGGCTTTCGCGAAGGTGTTTCAGCCTCCCTCCGGAAACGTAACGCGGCGCGACCCCCCTTTTTTTCCAGGCCCGCGTCCGGGGAACACGATCGCAGCCGCCCGGTTTTTGGCTGTGCCCTGAACTGACCTCCGATCTCGATCGCTTCCGATAACCGCGCCGTCGCCGGGATGGCGGCGACGATCATGCAAATCCGCAAACATCATATCCCTAATCGAGCAACGCCCTTCTCCTATCTATCCATCGTCGCATTTCATCCTCTTGTCACGTCACGCACACGCACACGCATACATCGTACGTCGAAATATTTCCGGAACCAGATATCCTCGCGGCATCATAAATATCTTTCCCTGTCGTTCAGTTTCCTTGTTTTTCTTTTTTTTCGTGGGGCATTTCGGGTCGAAGCATCATCGATACACGTGTATGAGTTCGACGGCGCATGATTTATTGGTTGAGATATTATAGCATGTACACACATATATCCCCTCGTTAACGTTCGTATGTAGCACTATGGTCAGACGCTCGTTTGTAATGGAACAAAATCTTGCAACATCTTTGTCCGTTCTCCAGGCTGGCTGGCTTGACAGCATTGCGCTTCGAGGAGTTTAAGTAAGGTGAGATGTTCAAATTCCGATCATCGATTTGCAAGTTTGCATGACACGCTCAGATTCGTATGGGCATGGGTTAACGCGTCTATTTTTGACCGAGCAGCTCCAGGTTCGTTCGTAGCAAATGTCATTCTCTTCGAATTCGACCTCCAGGTGAGATACCATAGCATACACCGCTTCAGCCCTGAGCCCATCGCAGGTAACTGGCGATCAAGAAGCCTGCGCGAACAAACACGGGCAGCTCAGCGCAAATGGCGAGGGGAGGAGAGAAGAAAAAGGTCGGTGCGCACCGAAGCCCACGCCGCCCACGATCCTCTTACCCAGCGGCGACCCCGGCGCGCTGGCGCGCGACATCTGGAGCGCGTAGAGCCCGACGCCGCCGAGCGCCGCGGTCCCGATGACCCGGCATGCCAGACACTGTTGCGGGTGAGGGCGGTCCTCGAGCGGCTCGGTCGAGGCGGGAGGTCCGGTCGCAGACATGGGTTTGTGAAACTGGATGGAACTAGTACCAGTGCGCGCGTATGTATATGGCTCGGGTGCCGTTGGAACGCGTCAACTCGCTGCAGGAGGGAACTCGAGCCGGCCGGAGGAATTCGCGGGTGAGTTTGGTCTCGGCCCGCTTTGCACGATGGCGATATATAGTCATGCATGTACCATACAAACGCCAGCATCACAGTTTTCTTGCAAGCAACCTGCAGATTATCAGCCGGGCCCGACAAACCTACAGAGCTGTACTGCGTCCGGGGGAGCAGAGAGCCCGGACGCGAGGCGGTCCACCGTGCCCATGACGTCGTCGAACTTGGCTTCGCGGCTGGCGCTGGACTTTTATGAACGAAATCACCTTCTCCAGTTACGCTCCCTCTCTCCCTCTCACTTTCTGAGTCTATACCCCTGCCAGTGATACTATACCCCGTCGCCGACGATGGAGACGTTCGCGCGCAAAGCTGGATTGAAGGTGTTCGAGAAGCACCTCGAGCAGTACAAGCCCGCCGACCCGCTGTACGAGTACTATACGGATAAGAAGGGAAGGCAGAAGCGGAGAAAGGTGCGTTTGCCACCGGTTTGATGCCTCCCGTCTATGGTACTCATCCATATCCTCTTTCGCCAACAGCGGGAGCTCCCGCCAGGCCTGTCGAAGCGCGACGCCCGCATCCTCAAGTCCGTCAAACGACGAGCGCATTATCTGGACAAGGGATTCAAGCTCTGCGGCTTCCAGTTTGGCTGGACTTTCGTCATCGGTGCGCTATACGCCCTTACGCTTCCAAACGGATCGCGGGCATTCATATCGAGCTAGGCATCATACCCGGCGCCGGCGACATCGCGGACGCCACGCTCAACTACGTTCTCGTCCTGCGCAAATGCCAGCAGGCCGACCTTCCGTCGTGGTTAATGCGCAAGTACGTTTCAGTCACACATCTATAACCCCCCCTTCACCCTCCGCGTTCTCGAACGCACCGAACATTCTCCACGAGACAAACACGAGGTTTTAATCCCGCATCCTGCTTACTTTTGTCTTCCGTCTTCGAATCACAGGATGCTCGTGAACAACCTCGTATCCGCCGGGGTGGGGCTCGTGCCACTGGTCGGTGACGTCGTCCTCGCGCAGTGGAAGGCCAACTCGCGCAACGCGCTTCTACTCGAAGAATTCCTGCGGTCAGTTCACGCACCGCTTTTCCCTTCCCTTTCCCTCCCCCTTCCCCCCGCTACTTCCCAGCGTCGTTTTACTCACGCGCGCGACGCTCTCGCAGAATCCGCGGCGAAGAGTTCCTGGCCCAACAAGCCTCCCCGAACCGGCCCAACGCGAGCACGCACGCGGCCGTCGTCAGGCCCGGCGCGGGGCTCCAGCCGGGCGAGACGATCCCGCATCCGGACCCGAAGACGGACGCGATCCCG
This sequence comes from Punctularia strigosozonata HHB-11173 SS5, assembly GCF_000264995.1. Classification (NCBI taxonomy): domain Eukaryota; kingdom Fungi; phylum Basidiomycota; class Agaricomycetes; order Corticiales; family Punctulariaceae; genus Punctularia; species Punctularia strigosozonata. The sequence continues at coordinate 279,415 of NW_006767452.1, forward strand.
GCCGACAAGGTCCCCGCCGCGGACCGCGCCGCTATCGCGGGGAAGGAGGCCGCGGTCGACAGGGGCACGGGCCAGGCGGCTACGACCGACTCGACGGCCGCGACGGAGGGCGTCGGCGCGGGTGTGCAGCCGTCGTCGTCGTCCGGGAGCTGGTGGAAGGGGAAGGGAAAAGGGAAGGAAAAGGAAAAGGCGGCGGCGAAGCCGGGGGACAAGGGCAAGTTTGTCGAGCATGTGAATCGATGAATTCGTGTGGTTAGTACCCTATATACCCTCTCGATGTCGGTGGTCTTTCAGCGTATGGAACGTACGGTCGTGGTATCGATGTATGATCCGCTGCGCTTGCACATGATCTCTACTTTTACGGCCCAAAAGACAATCCTGGCATGCTACAGTTGCGGCGTGTCGGAGGCGGAATTTTTTAATGGCATTTGCTGCAAAACCTGATGTTTTCGGTTTTTGAGGTACTTGTTTCAATTTTGGGCCGCTAAAAAATAATAATATTTATCTGACAGCCTTAGTAGAGCACCACTGGTAGTAAACATACAATAGACCTGCTATTTCTATGCCACTAATCCTCAGTCTGGCGCCTTAGACCGCTTGGCCATCTCGCCGTTGACCTGCTATTTCTGTGATCTGATCCAACAACTGACTCCATGGTCGTTGAGGCTAGCTGGGCTTATGTAATGCTTCTTCCATATATGGACGGACAGCCTCCCAATTTGGAAGGTGCATAGCCCCTGTTTCAATTCACGAAGGTGATTTCGAAACTGGGAATCCAGACTCGATAAGTAACAAGCATTCAAGTGCATGCCAATAGCATGCCAGTCGTGCAATATAACAATTACAAGAATCGATGTGTAATGATGTATATGGACCCGTGGGAGGCGGAAAAAGTGGGCCGCAACTGTACGCCAAACGGTCAAATTCCGAAATGAACGTACGTAGCCCAGCGACTGGGCTCCGGGTGCGCACGGCGAAGTTCCTGAACCGCGGCATCTAGAGCGTACGGGACGTCGTCCGGGTCGATGCACTCCGCGTCGCTATCGAACATGTCCTTGTATACGGAGTTGGCTATCATCGGCCCATCGACGTCTTCCATCGACCTATTTGGAAGGATGAAATGTTGAGTACATTAAGGAGTCGAGTCGACGTTTCGCGCACCAGAGGGTGGCTATCACGCTCTTGAAGCCCGCGAATAACATGGTAGCGGCTAGATGGACAGTTTGATCAGGTTGGGACTGGGAAGATGACGAGCGTTCCTGTCAAGCTGTCTCCTCAGAAATTCGATCAAGGTGAACGCTTACCTTGTCTCCTTTGGCCGTCTCGCAAGCGCTTAGGAACGCCATGAACGCGCGCGGGAGCGAGACGAGCATCAGCCTCTCGATCGTAAGCACCTCATCCTGCATCACAAATCCGCTCTTGAGCGGACTATCCGGGTCTTGGTGACCGTGACACGCGAGATGTAGGATTGTCGCGTCTGGCAAACGAAAGAGAAGCGCCTCGGCCGTGACTCCGCCCTCAGCTCTCCGGAAGATATGATCGGGTGAGGTGGCTAGGACCGATCCCGCCGGCAAGTATCTGACGACGGCAGAGGCTTCCTCGCGCACCGACGCGAGGTCATTCCAATGGGACATTGTTGATTCAGATACGGCAGCCACCAACGCCTTGATGTTGCGCTTCTTAACAGGCGTATATGCAGATCGAGCGGCTAGCAACGCGCCCAATGTAGGGGTGTAGGAAGACACGACGTAATCTGAGCACCAAACGCCGTCCACTCCGCCTGCAGCATGAATCGGGAGGTGGAGGAAGTGCCCTGTCGGACACCACCACACCCGCGGCCGGTTGCGACCAACAGACATCTGCGAAGATAAACGTGACACGATTGAAACGTACTGGTTCGCACATCGCGTGTTGATCACGTACCTCCAAGCCCAGAATACGAACCACCGGCCGAACGACGTCCGTCCACAGCCGGTGAAGAACGGCTTCTATCCGGGCACACCGAGCTTTCAGAGGATTCGTTTTCTTATCGATGTGCAGACGATCCCTGAGCTGCGATCTGGCTGCCGTCATCGCGGATTGCCATGAGGCTGAGGACTCGACGACCCAGGCTTCTGTGACTCCGTCGAGGGCAATCATTGTGACCTCTCCGGATGCATTCAACACCACGGCGTGGCACGCCAGCGAGCTTGCGACCAGCACCACCACAGGCCCCCTCTCCGAGGCTTTGGCGAGGGTCGCAAATTCGTCGTGGAGAAGGAACCTTTCCAGTCCGGGTACGTCGCGCACTCGCTCCAAGAGGCACTCGAACTCCCGGCTCAGCCTCTTCCGTCGGGTTGCTTCGGCCTCCACCACCAGCGCATCCTGCGCCAAACCCATATCACTGACTTTCTCCAGTTGTCGCGCAAGCGTGGACAGCTCCCCACGAAGTTCCGCAGGCACATCGTCGAAGGGAGAACGCAAGCGGAGGACGTGCCTCCAGAACGTGACGCGGCCTTGTTCTAGTATTTCGAGGGCCCTCTCGGGCAGAGAAATCTTGAGCGGATGGGATGCCCCCGTGAGCGCTATGCTCTGGCCGACGGCCAGAGACTGGAGCCGGGATTGGAGGTGGAGGCCGAAGAATGCCACGCGCGGTAGGAGGCGCACGCCTTCTATATATATATCTAGTAGCTGCAGATTCGTCGATGTCCCAGTAGAAGTGATATCCGCGTAGTGAGGGTGTATCAGGTCAAGGACGCGTTTGACCCCGTGTATCCGCGAGCGCACATCCCTTTGAGGATCTGTGAGCGCCTCCAAAAGGCAAGTCAAAGCACGAGGGACGTCATAACACGGAGTTTCGGGTTCCATGTAAATCTCCGATGCATCGAGGAGGCATTGGTGCCGCTCGCGCCGGCCGGGCGTCACGCTCGCCAAGAGACGGCTGCTGATACTGGCAGCGCGCATAGCATCGTCGGGATTGCGCATCCGTCGGAATCTCGTCAGATGTAGAATGGCGAGGTTCCGAAGGCGTTCGGGTTCCTCTGGCTGGTCTACCTGATCGGATATTATTGCGACTGGTTGGAGTTCGGCAATGGCCCGGTTAATGTCTGCGAGATCGTCTCTGTGTTGACCTCGAAGGAGAAGGCCTTTGGAGAGATAGCTCAGAATATCGGGACGATGGATGTGGTCAGTCGGTAAGATGCGAAGCAGCTCTTCAGACAGTGATATTGCTTCGGTGAGGTCATGTTCTGAGCGGAGCGATTCAAAGCGAAGGCATAAATGGGAGATGAGCAACACTGACGTGGTACTGTTCTCCACGCCATGGGTGTGGGGTACAGCAGTCAGAGCACGGCGATCCCACTCCAATGCCTCATCCAGATCGGCGATATTTCCTTCCTCTTTAAAGCGGAGTGTCAAGACCTGTGCAAGAACACGGGCTGGGCGGAATCTTTCCGGATGATCGTCGGATAACACGTTTGCAGCCTGGCGGGCAAGCTGGATGGCTTCCTCGAGATCGATCAGTTCTCCGCTCCATGAAAATCGTAGCTGCAAGTCAAAGGTAAGATTATGGAGAAAGATCCAGTGGTTGATGGAGCCGACGGAGGAGCGACGCAAGGCTTCTCGGCGAAGTTGAATCGATTCCTGAATGTCTTCTCCGTTCGATAGAGTGCGTTGATGTCTAAGAGTCAAGAGATTCGCCACCGTCTCCAGTATCCCGATACGCGGATGACCGTCCGGGCCAACAGGTTCTAGTGAACGCCTTCCGATTTCGAGTGCTGATTCGATGTCCTGAAGGTCGCCGGAATTGTAACATCTGCGATACAAGCCAATCAGCCTATAACCCTCTATCCTCCCTCTGTCGATGTGGGCTGATGGGCAGAGCTTTGCAGCCTCCTCGAAGTTCGAGATCGCCTCGTCGAGATCGCGGGAGTCGCAAGACGACTCGTATCTACGGAACAAGAACCAACCGAGACGGCGCAAGTGACGGTGCCTCATTTGGTCTTCGAGCGAGGGCATTTGCGTCAATGCTAGTTGCTCTAGGTGGACGGCTTCTTCTATGAAAGGCCGATCACCGGTCGCCTCGAAGCGACGTAGGACAATCCATCCTAGGACGAGATGAGTCACCGGTCTCAAGGGATGGTCCCATTCGCACAGACGTATCGCCGCTCGAACCAATGACTCAGCGGTTGTACGATCCTCCGAATGAGCAGAATTATCAGCGTTGGTGTTGAGGATAGCTGCATATAGCGTCAAGACCGTAGGGCACGCAACCCCCTCCGCGATGCACATTCTGAAGGCCGCTTGACCATATTGTAGGGCCAGTTGTAAATCAGATGAGTTGCCGGTGTATATGGACCGTTCTTCAAGGATGTGGGCTAATTGTACGAGCAAGTGATATCGTCTTTGGGACGGATCGAACGGGGTGGATAGCTTGGCATCGGACAAGTGCAGATAAACAGCCGCGGCATCCCCTTCCAGGAGCTCCATGAATATTTCGATAGACTCCTTCGCGGCGGTAAGGTCACTCTGCTGACAAAATTGGTCAAGCAAGTGCAGTGATGTTGCATAGCGGCCTGTCGGCTCAGCCAGGGGAGCTGTTAAATAATAAGTGACTTCATTGTCATAGGGGAGCACGGAACGGCGCAGGGCGCACCTGAAGCACATTCGCAAATGCGGCCATCGGTCGATATCATCGCACTTCTTGATCGGCTGCGCATTATTGACTCAAGAATCCTGTTTCCGAGTTATTTGTTGTAGGACGATATGCTGCAGGAGCGTGAATATATAGGTGGCTTCGAAGGAGGGAGAACATACATTTGGCCGAAGCCAGATCACCGAGCTGCGCACTGTTTAGCAAAAATGGGACGGGCGTCCAGCTTGCGAACGTGGACCGAGCGTGCCTTATACCTTCTAAGGAACCGCGGGTTCAATGGCTGGACATGTACAATCAGTTCTATCGCATCTTTGGCTGGACACCGGTTTCACGATGAAGGGGCTCACCTCATTCAAGCCATCGCCTATGCGGGAAATGCAGGGTGTGAAGCCCTCTCGAACAACAATGAAGCTACGCATGCGGAAGAGGTATTTCGAGACTGAACAGGCAAGTATGAAGCCCGCTACAAAGTCAAAAAGTGAACCAGGCCGTTCTCGCGCAGCTTTCCGACAATCGCATCTCCAGCGGTCGCCTCCGCGTGAGTAATGAACAGGTCTGCACATTGCTATTGAATGGGCGCCCGGCGACCAATCAGGCCGCCAGTGTTCCAAGTTATCGTAGCATCGCCTGAGGATATCAGCCGTCTGACCGCCGAGAAGATAGTCATATCTATAGCTGAATCATGGGAGGCGAAGCCACGAATGTCATTGCTAAAACTTACCTCGCCATCCCGCCACCCCGCCACGTAGACCCGCGAAAACGCGCGAGGTGCCACATCATCATATGAGGCAACGGAGATGCAATGCTCGAGGGATGACATCCCCGTCAGGTCTCAAGAGACCGGTGGTCAATCCCGATTCCCTGCGAAGACACGAATAGTCCACGATGCCCGTCGTGCGATGATAACAGCTTATAAGTTTTGTTTGTCATGCATCAGCGTTCTGAATGCTGAATTCTGACGATAAGCATGGTAACCCGGAGAGGACGTCGGTCGGTCTGGTGAATTTGCACAAAACTCTGTTTTTTAAGCCAGGACACCTATGTAATTGGTGGCCACGTGGCAGCTGCAAAACCGGTTTTGCGACAACCCGTAGCCTGTCTCACATCTCCTATCTGCATATTCCTCTCGAGATATTGGTATCTCAGTCGTCGTACCCTGGTATCCTGACATGTCCGAGGAAACTGATTCAGTCCAACCTGAGAGCAACGGCCTCGAGGCCCAAGGTAAGCGACTGTTGTTTTGCAACATCACGATACGCACCTTTTCCACCCTTCGATATCCGAAACTGGTTTATCAACCAAAATCATTCTCTCCGTAAAATTCGGCACCTTACTACGTTGTATTGTTCGTCGATGAATTGAAATGCTGATCGCTCTTCATGTTGGCTGTTGCTAGTGCGCGCATTGACGGAAACCGTCGCGCAAAGCATCCTGAGCTCACAGACGCTCGCTAGCACACAAGCATCTGCATCGAGCCAAACACTTCAGCCCGATGGAATCGCCCAGCAAACCTCCGAGCAGCAGGCGTACGTCGTGCTCGTTACATGTCCTGCTTCTCGTCGTCTCACGTTGCGCGGTAGTGGGACCACCAGTGGTGTCCCCGAGATCCCTGTCAAGCGCGGCAGGGGGAGACCCAAGGGCAGTGGCAAGAAGCATCTCATCGAAGACACTAGCCCCAAGATCAAACGCCCTGTTGGGCGGCCCCGCAAGGACGGATTGCCAGCTGGATCCGTAGGCGCTCCCCGTCGTCCTCCAGGACGTCCTCGCAAGATCCCCCCTGGCCAGTTCGCCTCCGGGTCAGCGACGACCCCTTACCCGCCTGCCCCTACCATGGTGCGCTCGTCCCGGACCAGAAGCGAGCATTTCACTGATTGTTGAATAGCCTACCAATATCCGCTGGGCTAACCAAGCCTGGACGGGGAGCATCTCAGCACCGCCAACCCAGCCATTCCAGCCAACCTCGCTGCCATCCTTCAAGATAGATCCCAGTCTGGATGCGGGCAACTGGAACACGCTCGCGCAGACCCACCCGGATCACCTCCTGGGCTCCCTCCTCTCGTCCCTCGCTGCCCCGAACCCCACCTCCGCAGCGGGGACCACCGTCGAGGACGCGTTCAAGGCTCACATAAACTTCCTCGCTTCCTCCGCGGAGCCAGGCAAACCCGCATCGCACATTCCACAGCTCTACTCCACCATGAAGACGTTCTGGCTCCCCTCCACGCCGGCCTACTTCGCGCTCACCGCGTCGGCATCCACCGCGCGCACACCGCCCGAATACCGCTTCCTCTACTGGGACCCGCTGCCGCTCGTCTTCAACGGGCTCTCGTGCCCGTACTGCGCCTCGCCGCTCGCGAATCGGGGCCGCATACAGTCCGGACCGATCAAGGTGTACGACCTCCACAAGCCGTTCTTCGTCATCGCGTGCGAGTACGCCTGTGAGGGCGCGCATTGCGTCGCGCAGACGTCGAACGAGGGCCGCAAGTTCTCGAGTGTCGATCGGTCAATCCTGCAGGCGCTGCCGGAGAAACTGCGTGAAGAGCTCCCCGCGGTGCTCCTGCACGGCGACACAGACCTTGGGTCCGGACCGAACGTCTGGTGCTGGCGGGCGATGGGCGCCTCCAAGGACCTCTGGAATCTTGTCAGAGGCTGCTTGCGCCTCGGCGCGGGCAAGGACGCTATCATGTTGATCATACGGGGAATCCAGGAGGGTGTCCCCGACGATTGGTTTGCCGTGAAGCACGAGTCGGAGGAAGACGCTGAAGGCGAGGTCGTTGATTCTCGCGAATCCGAACCGCCTGCTGGGCCATCTGCAGGTACCTCAGAGGTTGGTGACCGTACTCTTCAGCGGTGGTGCCACGTTCTGATCTCGTACTCTTACAGCAACAGACAGAAGCTTTCGCCGTTGCTTGGGCAGCCCAGGATAACGGCTCAATATCTGCTGGTCCCTCCGGCCAAACGCAGGAAACCACTCTGGCACAAGACGTTACCGGCTCACCGGTGGCACAGCAGGAGCAGGCTGCCACCCCTGCTCCAGTCGCTCCGGCTCCGGCACAGACGTCAACAACGATAGCACCCACACCAGGCCCGTCACAACCAGCGCCTTTCACACAGTCAGGGGCGTATGGCCAATATCCCTACGCACCCTACGCATATGGCTTCTACCAGCCCCCGGCGGCGACACCCTATGCAGCCGATCAGAAGTCGTCCTTGAAACGGCCCTCCGCGGAATCCTCTGGGGCCGCAGACGACGAGCCGGCGCAGAAGCGTTATCGGCACTGTTGCAAATGCGGCAGTCAAGAATGCAAGGGCAAGGGCGGACGGGCGTTCTGCTTTAATCCGTGTCAGGACTGCGGAAAGTTGGCATGTAAAGGACGTGAGTATTGTCTAATACGAACTCCAAATAGTAGTACATCCTGATATGCGATTCCTAGGCAACAGCAAACGTCCCGACAAAACTTGCGCTGACGCTTGGTCGTAAGCATTCGAGATATGATATATTTTGCTAGTCCCTGTATGTATTGTTACCTTATGTACTGATGTTCAAACACGTATTGGTATTTGTTTTGTGCAGCTGCTCATTTGAATGCGGTATGAGCCCGCCATCGTATTGTCCAACCTAGCATCGAGACACGAAAACAGATATGCAAGCGAGAGTTGTTATACGGGTTATAGAGTAAAATCCATCATTACGAATGCGAACGCAGCAGTCATCCAAGGCAACGAGATGAGAAGAATGGAAGGCAAGGCAACAACGAACGTGCGTTATTGTTCTTCTTCTGCGTATTCTTCCTGCACCTCTTCTTCTTGGGCATATTCCTCTACTTCGTACTCCTCCACGGTCGCTTCTTGGTACTGGAAACGGGTATCAATATCAGCTGACCACGACGAAGCGCTCAAATGACTTGCCTGCTGGTATTCGTGGCTATCGAGAGGATCGTTGAGGTCAGCAGCACGGTTAGGTAGGCAGCTGCGCACGTACACAAGATCCTGAACATTGCTTTCCGCTTCGGTGAACTCCATCGTGTCCATGCCCTCACCCGTGTACCAATGCAAGAACGCACGTCGCTTGTACATCGCCGAAAACTAACACCGCATGTTAGATAGGAGATGCAAGACGGACGAGAAGTTGGGATACCTGGGTCATGTTCCTGGTGAATAGCTCCTGGATGGACGTGGAGTTGGCAAGACAGGTAGCAGCCTGTAGGAGAACAGTTTAGTGGTCGAACAGGCATCCTCCTGAGCAATATCACAGGAACAACGTACCACTGGCTGTCCTACAGGTGGCACCGAGCTGTAGGTGACGGATACGTTGTCTGGAATCCATTCCACGAACGAAGCCGAGTTGCGGGTTTGAAGTTCGCGAACAGAATGCTACGATTGAGGGCGAACGGATTACGACGGGTGAACACCGGATTGATACGTGATCGTACCTCAGCCTGTTGCGTTCCATATGCAATGTTCAGCATCTCGAAAACAGACAATCAATGAGGGGAACTAACGTCGCGTGAAGAGACCTTGCCTCGGAAGATAGTCGCAGCAGTCAGATATCGTCTAGAAGTGCGCCAGTCAAAATCCCCTTCCATGATAGCTGAGCCCGGAGCATGTGCACCGACCCAAATCGGGGATCACACGCAACCAGCAAGTTCCGACGATCAAAAAGACTATATAAATCAGCGCAAGGGAGGATTAGCCATTGGGCTAGGACCTACGAGCGGGTGAGGTCGTCGACCGACGTCCGGTTGAATGAGCGAGCCTTCGGGTCAAAGAATGGTGCATAGCTCGGCATAAGGAAGTGCAGCTGCCCGGAAGTTCTATTTCAACAGGAGCGTATTGGCAATTCCAGGAGAGGGCTCACCCGAGGGAACGGAATGAGGTTCATTCCGAGTTTGCGGAGATCACTGGACGAAAGAAAGCTGTGGCATGGGGCTCCCAAATATAGTATCCGGCGAACTCACCCATTCAGTTGGCCCGGAAATCGCAGACTTGTGCTGACGCCGCAAAGAACTTGCGAAATCAACTGCCAGACAGCGATCAACTTTAGACGTGACGAGGCATACGGCCGATGGTAGGAACATACGCTGTTGAGACTTTCGAAGTCTGGATGCTGAATATGTTGTGTTCGAAGAGCGATATCGTAGAGCGCCTCGTTGTCGAGGCAGATCGTAAGGTCACAGTTCTCGATCAATTGGTGGATGGAGAGCAGCGCGTTGTAAGGCTACAGAACGAATGATCAACCAACGCACGCTTTTCAATGTTACCGAGCAACTCCACCTCGACGACTGTCTCGGAAACCTAGGCAAACACGTATTAGCGGGTGGCGAGTGATACGGAAATGATCCACCGCTGACCTTCGGAGACGGCAAGATAGAGAACGTAGCCAGCATGCGATCGGGATATTCCTACGCGAGATACGTGAGTCAGGACAGACAACACAGTAATGAACCCACCTCGCGCAGCTTGGAAAGGAGCAGGGAGCCCAATCCAGCACCCGTTCCACCGCCCAGGGAATGCAACATCTGAAACCCTTGGAGGGAGTCGCAGCTGTCCGTTTGCCTCCGGATAATATCCTACCGAAAGATTCGGTAAATTGCATGTATGTAGTCGACCATGTCCGCTTACCAGGATGGAGTCCACCAGCTCAGCGCCTAATCAAAATATGAGTGCGCAGATACGACAGAAGGCAATACATGCTTGCCTTCCGTATAGTCTAGCAGCACAGCGTGAGTTCGCGAGTGCAGTGGTTGAACGAAACGATACGTACATCCCTTCGCCCAGTTATTCCCTGCTCCCGATTCCCCAGTCAGGAAGGTATCAGGACGGAACAAGGCACCCGTTGGACCGCTGCGAATCTGTGTACACAGGTGAGCCCTATGGCGGCGACCAATAACGGGCAACAATGCGCACGCGATTGCATACACCAGCCTCCAGATCGATCTGCACGCTTCTCGGCACATATTTCGGCCTGCCGTCCTGGTTGTTGATTTCCGAGAAGTACACGTCGGCCTGCACAGTTGGTTAGATAGAAAGGCCACACGGAGATCATAGCTGACCACTGACGCGCGCTAGTTGCAGGGGGTCCGAACCAACGTAATGCTTCATGCAGATTAGCGAACGTCAACGGATCGAGCTTAGTTTCGCATACCCCTTCCTTGTCTAAACCATGCTCAACAAGCAGCATGTTCCAAAAATTCTCTCCGACTTGGTTTCCGGCCTATACGTATACAGACAGCTCAATCAACCGTATTCCAATGCAGCGTGCTTCGTGAGCACAGACCTGACCAGCCTATACATCCTGTGAGCTTCATGGGAGACAGAGTAGGGACAAAGCTCATGCCTGAATGTTGACAATTTCTCTCCCCATGATGCGTAATCCGGCAACAGCGAACAACAAATAGCGAGCGAAGGGATTGGCGTCACGGTGAAGGACGGGCGCGTGAAGTCACGACCTCGCGTCTCGAAATTTCGGTGGACTGACGGCATGATTCCCACGGTCAGATTTCTGCGCATCCTGCTCTTACTTTAGTCTTACCGACATTTTTTCCTTCGCCGTCGACAGTCGACAACGCTGGTGTGGCAGGATCAAGCTAGTTCCGGCTATGCTGACCCGGTCTTCTTTGTTCGAACTCGATGAAGAGATCGGGATGGCTTGAGACTGCAACCTCATATTCAGCCGACATCACCACAGCTATGTAGTACCGGGTGCCACTGCAAGTACCGGTTATGCAAAGCGGGTACCGGAAACGAACGCCCCAGCGGAACTGAAGTAATGACATTCCGGAAGGCTATATATTGCAGGCCAGAGGTCCTGACTCTGGGGCGGCAAATGACACATTTGCAGCGTATGATGCAGCGTGAATCACCGGAAACAGTGCGTCGGTTGCGCGTTATAATTCACACCACGGAAATCATGTTGCTACCGCTTTTCCTCGTTGGATAGGACGTCTACACTCGGTCGTCAAATATTTGTGCGGTTCAGTCGAAGCTGCGGCCCAAACCGAATACTCGCACGGCCCGCGGGATGCGTGGTAATCCAAATCATACGTGATACCCATCCCAGCTGGTCTAGGTCGCCTTCTTGGAGCACTCATACGACATACGGAAGTCGTGGCCTTTTCTGGGCGAGATATACCTACTCACGGGGACCATTCATTTACCATCTTATCACTTCGGCTGCCCGTATCTACGATCACCGGAGAAACCCCGGAGACGCGTTCTCGTGACCAAAATATCGTGAACGCGACCTTGAGCATTGCTGGGTGCATGCCGGCATTCGGCTTCCTAGTGCGTATAAAACGGCAGAGGTTATACTATGGTTACGCTATCTCAAGTCCATCACAATCATGGGTGACCCCTCTGCGATTATGCCTAGTCGCTTTGCCGACCTGAAGCGGGAGATACGCGACTCTATCCCTAGCTTCGAGGTCAAGGTGACGGATGCTTGGACGAGGCTCCTCGCGCAGCTGAAAGAATCAACGGCTGAGATCGCGCGAGAGGATTCCAGCGTAAGATTGCGCTGATTCGCTGGATGTTGTTGGCTAACTCACTTCGGTGCTGCATAGATTATCCCTCAAGTCAAGTTTAGCGACCTTGAGAAACTGTCGGAGAGCGAGATTCAGAACATCAAGAGGAGGGGTAGTCTCGTCATCAAGGACGTCGTAGATGACGCCGATGCTGCTGCGTGGAAGACGGTGTTGGGCGAGTTTGCGAAGGCAAATCCAGATGTCAAAGGTACGTACGATCCTATCGTACCATGTTGCTGGATGGTAATCCTGTCCATAGGAGTTCCGGCGGATGACCCTCAGTTCTTCATGCTATAGTAAGCTACTCATTCGACAGGCACGTGCGCATAGACGATGACCGGTAATGTAGCTGGACGAAGCCGCAAGTTGAAGCAAGGGCACACCCCAACGTCTTGGCTGCATCAGCATGGCTGAACAAGCTTTACCACCTGAAGGACGGTGCCGAAGTCGAGGGCGTCGATCTCGAAACCCCATTGACGTACGCAGACCGATACCGCATCCGACGCCCTGGAATCGCGTGGGATGTTCATCCACCTCATGTTGACGGTCAGAATCGTGATTGTATGCATTTGTGCTTTCTTCTCACGAATTTATCATGGTACAGGCGGGACCATCGAGCGATGGGAGGATCCGAACTTCCGGGCATGCTTCGCCGACATCCTCAACGGCAGATTCGAGAAGCATGATCCGTATGACCTCCAAGGTCGGCTTGACTCCCGCAGCTCGTTGTACGGGCGTCCCAACCAGGTGTGTGATCATCATACAGCGTATCTGTGAACGGTCGATATAAATGAACACGATAATAGGCCAGTATATTCCGAACCTTCCAAGGATGGCTTGCCATGAGGTGCGGTTTCACTCGGGGATCTTATTAAAACCACCTTCACATCTTTGTTGGCTTCAGTGAGACCGCGCCTGGTGAAGGGACGCTCAAAGTCTTCCCGGACGTCCTTCTCTCGAATGCGTATCTCATCCTCCGCCCATTCTTCCGGCCGAAGGCCAACGTTTCCCAAGACGACCTCTTGTCGCCCGAGAGCTGGCAGTTTGGTAGGCATCGTTTGACCTAGATCCACCGATGAGCTGATGGAGGCACGGTAGACGTGGATGACTCCGGTTTCCCTGGCATTTTCCCCCGTGATGGAGGATTCGCGGGTCCCCGACCAACCCCGGAGCTACACCCGCACCTCCAGCTCGACAAGACGATGATCTCCGTTCCGAAAGTGTATCCTGGCGACATGGTGTTCTGGCACTGTGTATGTTTGGTTGTATGCACATCCTCGTAAGCACCGAACTAACACTGCACAGGATGTCATCCATTCCGTGGAGCAAGAGCATAAGGGCAAGGGAGACTCAGCCGGTAAGCAGTGATCACCACATGGGCTTGAAAATCTAGCTGATCTGGTGCGCTGTTCAGTCATGTATATCCCGGCGGTTCCGTCGACCCCTCAGAATTTGGGCTACGTGCAACGGCAGAAGGAGGCTTTCCTGCAAGGGTTACCTCCCCCCGATTTCCCCAAGACGGGACCGGAGGGTCAGTTCATCGGCTCAGGTAAGGAAGACCATATAGTCGGACCCGCTGGGAGGAAGGCAATGGGCTTTATGGTTTAGTGATTTGGAGGTAGCGATATGGAAATGTGTATTCATTAGCGTGTATACAGTCTGATGTACCATATGTATGAAGATATGCCGTGATGATTACAATGCAAAGAATGCTTCTTCACGCGCAAGTGAGAGCGGCGATGAGCCAATAAAGAGAGGTGACGGTTCCGTGTCCACTTGCGCTGGACGCAGTCGAGGTTTACGGGGGGCGTTCAGCTGTGGTGAAGGTCGCTGAGTGTCCAAGGGTGTCCTGGGCGCTCTTCTCCCAGGAGATCCAACAATAGGAGAGAAGGAAGGTCTTGAATGATCCGATGTACGATGCCCTATCACAGGTGCTAAACAAGCGATCTCGTCAGACCGTTGGGTTCAGAACGAAGATGGAGAGTTCCTACAATTGTCACCGGCTGCTTCATCCACTGTAGCCTTTTGAGAGCTTTGATCCAAAGGGATCCCCAGGCCAAGGCCAGCGAAAGCGACTTCTTGCGTGCCACATAAGTGTGCAGACACATAAGAGTTATCAGTAGCGGGGGCGAGGTGCGAGAGAAGCGTCTGAGAAGTCGATGGAACGAGAGGTGACATTGGCGACGCCCGTCCATGGCAAAACTCCGTTTCGCCTGCATACCAGTCAAGGCGGCCGAAGCCAGGAGATCGTTGAACGATGTCAAAGGGTTGGCGATGTGATTGCTGCCATAAACTCGGTGTGCATTGAGCATGAGCCACGCCCGGACTGCCGGTCTTGACGTCGCCAGATATATGCGCGGGATGAACCGGAGACGGCCAGGGGGTGGAAGCTGCGACTTTCGGAGAGCGTACTGTGGAACAAAATCTTCCAGAGAGGAGGCTTGGGAGATGTGGCGACGCGGCTGTCGAAACTAGCTGGCGCAAGGGGTTGGGTGAATGCATTTTTCGATGATCCTGGTGTTTTAATGCAGTAACTTTGATGCAGTAACAGGATGATGAGGGTGAAAGAATGAAGGCAAAGGTGAATGCGTCGTTTAGGAGATGCGAGGTGTTTTATGTATGTATCGATCGCGAGCCATGCCATACGGTGATTCCGTCGTCTGGTTCGAGTCCTTCCGCGCGGAACCTGAGGCGGGCGTGCCCAATCGGTTGGCAGAGACGGAACGTCTTGCGGTGCCGCTTTCCGGATCCGCGTCTCGGTAAGTAAACCATGGTGCTGAACTCAACAGGAGAGAGAGTCAAGACGAATCTTTGTCCAGCTCGCTGTTCTCACGACCTCGTTTCGTGCGTGTGTATCGATTTGCATTATCCATTACGCGGGCGATGCGTGAAGTACAGTACATCCGTGGAAGAGAGCAGAGTATTACCGATACATACACTAGAGAATACAACTCGTACAGTGCGATCGCTAGCAGCAGGAATGTCTAGAATATTCGCCACAGGCTGGATCGAGTCTTCAGTTTCCGTCCGGCGTCACCTCGAGAGACGTGCCAGGATCCTAAGCTTCTCGCACGGCTTTGCACGTCGAAGAGGCTGCGACGGCGCTGCGTCTTGAACGATACGTGACTAGGAAACGCAACACGGATCAGCATGGGAAAGTGTAATCAGAGGGGATGATGCGTACCACATCCCATCGGTGGCAGCGGTTGCGGAGGGCGCGGAGGTTGCGGTTGCGGTGGCACTATCGGTTGAGGCGCTGAACGCGATGTCAGTGGCGTTCGCGGGGAGGACGTCGAAGTTGGCGCGCAAGGCAGCGGGGATGAGCGCATCGGCATTTTCGGCCGTAGCGTTCGCGACGGATGCAGAAGAAGCGGTAGTGATGGATGTGGCCAAAGGAGAAGATGAGGAAGTCAAAGTGGAGGAGGAAGCGGCGGTGAGAAGAATAGTCGTTAGCGACTGGAAATTACTGGCAGAAGGAGAAGGAGAAAAAAGAGAAGGGGACGCAGCTATCGACGGGGGTAAAGGTGAAACGGGGAGGGTGACGAAGACAGTCTGTACGAGGGTCGACGTCTCAGTCGTGGTCGCAGTAGACGTCACGGTCGCTGACATAGCGGAGGAAGAAGACGCCGTGCTCGACGCCGCGAACGACGAGCCAGCTAGAGATGCGGATATGGATGGTCCTCCTGATGCGGAGGTAGAACCGACAGCCCCCACCGATGATGCTGCAGAGATTGAAGAGCTTGATACTAACGTGGAGCTGCCTGAGGAGGTGGGCTCCGCAATCGCGCCTCCCAAGAACGGTGTGGGTACGAGGGTTTGGTTCGCGCTCGGAGTCGGGATACCATTCGGATAGGAATCGACGAAGATGTCGTTCTGCGCGCCGTCCTTGAAGTTGTACAGGTCGAGATAGAAAGGCGGGGAGTATGTGCCTTCGAACATCTACGTATATATGCGTCGGTTCGCACCCTGGGAAGACATGTGTAAACGGTAACGCACGTTGTTGCGCTCGGCTTGGAACCAGTAGAATGGTTGCTTTGCACCGTAGGTGCAGTTACCGGGGGTTGGGTTGGGCACGTTGTTTTCCGGGTCCGCACCGCAACGACGAGGAATTTGTGGAGTGGCGAGGGCTACGTTGGACGTCGCGTTCGTGACATTACACTTGAAGCCGTTCATGTAGTCTGGAAGTAACATGAGCTTCAACAGCAGTAATATGCAGCTCCAGAAACGTACTTTGCTCTCCTCCAGAATCCTGGCTATGAATCCAGAAGAACGCGCAAGTGCAACCACCCTAGAGAGGACGTAAGCACAAACACTGACTTGAAGATTGGCGGTATATACCTCGGGGCATGCAGGCATGCGTTCTGGTACTTGGAAGTCGGTGAATCGGTTGAAGACACAGGTCTGGTTGATCGAGAACACTACGAAATCCTGAATATTGTCTTAGGGCTCATCCACAAACGAGCGACCGTGTCACTTACCTCCGGCTGCACCTGCCTCGCGTCGTTCTTATACGCGATCGCCAGGGCGCATCCCTTCAAGTCGCTCGGACCCGTTGTGTGGTACTCAGACGGGTCTGAACCTGGGCAAGGGTCGTTCGGCTTGTTGGGATTGCGAATGTCTCCGCCTTCAGAGCTTGCGAAGAAGGTCGTGGCACCCTTGTTACAGGCGATCTCTGTGGTCGCTGGTTGTCCCGCAGGCAGCTCGAAGATATCGCCGTCATTCGGAGGGTAGTCGAGGTGACCGTGAAACCACCACTGGTCGAAGGTGTAGTTGGTAAGAGGTGCGACAGGCCGGTTGTCGTACGGGAAAGTGTGGTCTGTCACGTTGAAGCCGTACATGGAAGGGTGCCAAATGGCTGAAACGAGGTGGTTTAACTATTCGTGTGTACGTGAACAACAGTCGACTGGACACTCACAGGCATGACCTTTCACGACAGCCGCATTGAGGGCGAGTACTATCCAAGTAAAAACTGAAGTCGGAAGACCTAGCATATATGCGAGGATGAAGCCGATAATCAAGCAAGCGGGTGCCTTCGTAAAGAGTGATCCAGTCGTAAGAAACGTGAATGTAGTCGCAACCAGTGCAACCGCTGAGCAAGCAAGAGTCGTCGAGCCACAAGTCACAAGAGAGTAAGGAGGGGATTGATGAGCTTTGCATGTCGAAGCTCCCGTGCATTTTGTATGCGCTCGAACAAAAGGCGAGCAACGCGACCGCGGACGCAGGACACAATGGGGGCGACCTGAACGTGGGAGTGGCCAGATTTAGAACGGCCAGCCACGCGAGCGGAGCCCGTTCCTAAGTCACGTGATTACAATAATGATGATGAATTCTTTTACTATTAGCCAGTTACGCAACATTTAAGAGCAGAGCGGTACGGGAGTCCGAAACTGTGGTCCTGTTCATCCTGTCGGGGGAGTCGGGACAGCGCCCCTCGCTATGCCTATACATATATAGCAGCACGCTGGAAACTTCGCATCCTCCGCGCTGGCGGCACTTGAGCAAATCCATTCCAACACTTGCGCGGTCAGTGATGGTGGAAGCTGCACTGCGTAAACGGCTCATGGCACGGTGCACGCTTACACCTGCCTTAGAGGCAACGAGATCGAGGGCGAGCTCCAAACTCAATTTAGCAGCGAGTGGACACGTCTTTGGGTATTGATATATTGATAGCCTGTTGAGGCATGCTGTCCCACACACTCCGTCCATCACGCCGCGAGCGCTGATTGTCAATGAGAAGCCTGAGAGTTGTATATCAGGCCACCAGCGCCCCCTCGTTTGTTCTCTTCCGTCACACTCATACCATCATGCCAGAGACGGGGGCAGAGTCTACCTGGAATTGACACCTCGAATGAATTGATGACGTGCTAACGAGCACCAAATCGTTGCTGTCCATTGTTGAAGCCGTCACGGACGGCATCGTCGTATGTTCGCCCGCAAAGGGTGCCGTCAAGCTGGCAAAGGAAGTCATCGAGATAGTCGAGGTGAGCTCTGACGGTTGTCGACGACGAACTGTCCTCTAAATAGCGATGTGAACCAGAAAGTCCGCAAGAACCAGAAGGACTGCACCGAATTGGCGCGGTACACGTGCAAGATGATGATCGCCATTGTCGATGTCCTGAAGGGCAAGAAGGACGATCATATACCTTCCCAGTTAAAGTTCTGTCTTCAAAGCGTGGCAAGGTATGTTCTGCGCTCATAAGGGAGGCTCATCGCGTCGTTCTTAGCCAAACCGTCGTTATCACGCTGCTTGAGGTCAAATCCGGCCTGGAATCGCTCAAGCTGCGAAAGGATTTCAACTTCAAATCCGCGATCAAGGCTATCTATCGGCGACAATACGTGGCGGAGCAAATTTCGAGCTACATCGCTCGGATTGATGTATGCTTGATGCAGTTCGGGATGAGCTCACCTCGAACATGTTTTAGAGAGGCGCCCCATGTCTCATCACTCTCTGCCAGGTTGCCGTACGGAGCGATATCAGAATCGTGGTGGGCGATATCCACTCCGTGGTACGCAACGTTCACTCCATGGTGGGTGATGTCCATCTCGCAGTGAAAGGTGTGCACTCTGAGGTCGCCGGGATCAGAGAAGACCTCCGATCCTTCTGGATAGCCGATTTACACATAGTGCTTCCGAGTTATCTAGTTTCTAGTGCTATACTTACATCATCATCATCAGGCGTCCACGTCTGCTCTGCCAGGATCCAGGTACGCCATTCGTCGATGTTTGAGAACATTCGTCGGACTAACTTGACCTCAGCCTCAACATATCGTCTGCTGTCCCTGCCCCTCCTGCTCAATTCTACGGGCGTGACGACGTCGTGGGCGATGCGGTCAATAAGTTGACCAATGACACAAAGCACCACGTAGCGCTTCTGGGTACGGGCGGGGTCGGCGAGACATCCGTCGCGCTCTCCGTCCTCGATAACGCGGCTGTCAAATCTTGAGGTCGCTGCTGTTTCATCCCCTGTGACACCCCGGGTTCAGCCTCATCGCTCGTTCTTGCCATGTTAGAGGTGTTAGGGAGGTTCGCCTCATCGACGGACGAGGACCTCATGGCAAGATTGATCTCCCTCCTGGAGTCCGTCCGACCATTCTGGCATCGGACAACTCTGAAAGATATGGGATTCCGAAGGGTCTCGAACCGAGCTCACCGATGTACTCAGGAAGTTAGCATCTTTGCCCATGGTTCGATTGATTGTGACGATGCGAAGAGACTCGCCGCCGGCCAATGGAGACGATCGATGGACGTCGATCTCCTCTGCATCCTCTAGCTTTCTCAGCTGCGCGCGATCTTTTTCTATCAGTGAACCCAGGTACCGCTCAGGATGAGTATCAGGATCTCGACGAATTGCTCAAAAAGTGCGATGGCCTACCGCTCGCTGTCAAGATCCTGGCCCAGCTCAAGCGATCGTTGACGTGCAAGAGTCTCTTGAGGCGGTGGAAATCGCAATCCACTGCACTCCTCCAATTCCGCCTCACCAGCGTCGACGTTTCGATATCTATATCTCTCGATTCCGAAACGATGCGGGCCACTCCGGAGGCGATCGACTTGCTCGGACTGATCTCCCGGCTGCCCGATGGTATCCACGGAGAGTTGAGCAGCTTGTTGAAATGGATCTGGGCTTGACAGACGTCGATAGGGCTCTAGCGGCCATCCTTGCGGTCCGATTTGCCTACAAGGACGCGGACGGGACCATCAAAGTTCTTTCTCCGGTCCGTCAGCATGTCATGACGCAACACGTCCTTCCCCGTCCATTATATGAGGCACTCCTTCAGTGTTACATTGACCTAGTCAATAAACACGCGAAGACGTGGCCTAGGAGCATTCGATATCCACAGGCTTTGCAAGTATTGGTTCCTGAACTAGGCAACATCATCTATCTATTCAAGCAGGAACTCGAGCCTTCGAATGGTCCCGGATTATCTCACCTTGCTGGGGCCGCATACACGCTTGCTGGCTTCCAAGAGCATACTCGCTGCTCAACGGAGCTCATCGACAGGCTCTTCGAGCACTGGATCGAATATGAAATCGATGTTCCCCGCAGAGAAGGGCTCCGCTCGAGGATGAGGTTGTTTCTGATTATGGGTCAGTCTCGCTTGGCCCAAAATGACCTTGAGGAAATCCTTGGGGAGGCCAAACTACGGGGCGGAGGATCGAGCACTACTGGCGGGCGACCTGGGGTTTATATATTACAGACAAGCCAAGTACGACCAAGCTATCGAGACGCTCAGTCGAGCATTGTATATGTTCTACGAGCTTGAAGACGTATTCGGCGCAGCGCAAGCTTGGGTGATGTCCATGTCATGCGCAACGAGTACGACCAAACCTTCCGGGAATTCATGCGAGCGCTAGATGGCTTCTCGAGACCTGGATCGCGACTCAGTGCAGCGAAGTGCCTGGTAAGCCTGGGTAGGTAGGTAGGTATATTTCCGGCGCGGTCCCAATAGCGGAACAACCGGTTGCCGCACCGCACGCCAGTACGTGCGGCTTGGCGCACACAGTGCATCCACGGTTCCCGTGGAAATGTCCATCGTGTGCGCGGTGAGTTCGACCAAGCCGTCCAGAAATTCACACGAGCGTTGGAGAGAAGCAGCAGCAGCGCGATGCCTTCGAAATTTGGGTCAACTCCATGCCACGCGCAGCGAGTACGACCAAGGTGTCGAGACGAGATTGGAGACCAGCTCGGTACAGCACATCGCCTGCGAAGGTTGGGTGGAGTCCATCACGCACGCGACGAAGATGATCAAACCATCGAAAAATACACGAGGGCGCTGGCTATCTTTTCTGAGGTTGGAAGAAACCGACTCTGTGCAGCGCAGTGCCTTGCAAACCTGGGCAATATTCAGCATGTCAAGAGGGAGTATGTTATCGCCACGGAACTGCTCAGAAGCCCTTAGCATCGCTCGCGACTTGTAAAAAACATGAATTA
The DNA here is from genome assembly GCF_000264995.1 of Punctularia strigosozonata HHB-11173 SS5. NCBI lineage: Eukaryota > Fungi > Basidiomycota > Agaricomycetes > Corticiales > Punctulariaceae > Punctularia > Punctularia strigosozonata. Next base: position 300,497 of record NW_006767452.1, read on the forward strand.
ATATGCTAGCAGTAGATGTACAGACTAGCTTCGACGTTTCACAGGAAACCTACGATGCACGTACTACCGATTCAATAACCGGACTTACTGGTGGGGCCGGCACATGCACGCCACCGACAACGGACGACTGTATTCGCTCCGCCGAGATCGGGGCACGGCTCGGCGTGTATTGCGGTGGGAGCTCCACCACGACGCCCTCCTCGAGCTCATCCTCGATGTCCGTATGTAGCACCACCAGTGGTGGCGGGCCCGTCCGCACGCCGGCCATGGCCGCCTTTAGCTGCGCTGGCGACGTCGCCGTGGTTGTCGGAACACTGCTGGGCGTCATCGAAGTGCGCGCGCTGCGCGTACCGTACGGGTTGGGTAGGTGGCCGGGTGAGGACGGCAGGGACGGTCCGGTGCTCGTAGAGTTTTCGTTGTACGGGTCATACGTTTCGTTGGATCGGTATTCGCGGTAGTTCGCGGCATATCCTTCGGAAGAGTATCTTGTGTTGGTTGTCGGTCGTGGATACGCGTATACTTGAGAGACGGGGTTGTCGATACCCAGAGTATTAGGAAGGAGATCAACAGTGCGTCGGCGTCGGGCATTATTCCATCCACCGCGTCGGCGTCTGCGGCAACATAGCACGAAAACAGCGGCAAAGGCTGCCGCTACCGCCACCACCACGCCTATGATAATGCCCACGATCGCGCCTCGGCTGAGACCCCCAGACTTAGGGCTTGACTGTCCTGTCTCGGTAGACGTATTCTGTCCCGCAGATCCTGTACTCGTAGATACCGTGCTCTCCGCCGGTGGATTGGCGGTAGACGACGGGGCTAGGTTGTCCAGACAAGTAGAGTCGTCCGAGGCGTCCACGATACGCACATCCGAGGCCCCGCCTTGTCGCCCTGCGAGAGGCATAAGTCGTTTCGTCTTGGAGAAAAGGTGACTAGTGGTATATGCACCTTTGCTGTCAAACATCAGGAACACTATCGACGTCCCTCTTGCAGCATCCACCACCCAGTCGAAGGAGGTGGGCCCGACGGGCGGATCCTTGGCAACATGCCCACCTCCAGGAACTATGCCCTGCATGTCTGTGTATCAGAAGAGTCACGATCCCACTCAGCTTGAGCAACATACAAGAATATGAACCGGCTGCACCGCGTCGTTGTAGTTGCCGAACGTGAAAGGGCTGTGAACGCCTAACTTGAGCACGAGTGCCGTTCCGAGGGCACGGTACACTGACCGACACTGCTGCAGCGCATTGTCCAGCTCGAACGTAAAATCCGCCTTCGCCCCCGTCGTATCGCAGCTCGCGCCGGAAATAGACGACCCGACCGTCAACACCTCCGTCGTCCCGCCCGATCCGAATCCCGTCGAGTCCGACAAGGTCATCAGGAACTGGGTCTTCGCGGCGAGCGGAAGCTGGGTGCTGAACCTGCCCGCCCCATTCGAGAACGCCGAATCCGGGATCGAGATGTTGATCGGGACTTGGAGCGGAAGAGGGATCAGGAGGAGGGTGAAGGGGGCGACGCCGCCTAGGATTCACTCAGCTAAGATATGACGGCCCTTCTGTCGCCCGACAAGCTTCATATGTGACTCACCAGACCAAGATAAGACGAGATCATCGCATTCGGTAGGCGCGTCGAACGAAAAGGTGAAGGAGCCTCGGACAACACTGATGCATGATAGCAAGCTCCAGAAGACGAGAATCGCGATGGCCTCCCGGCCGAACAGAAATGGCCCAGCCCTCAAAGAATATTTCAACATAGCGAACTATCCACGAACGAAAAAAACGGTGCGGCCCAGATTCACCAGGAAGAAGGGGAGGGCGGCGCCGAGCACGGTGCTGCGGGCGACTGGAGGTGAACCATCAGCAGGCGTCGAGGGCGAGGTGTGTGCCGAATATATGCACTCGGGCGTGGACTTAGCCCGGCAGAGTCCTAAGAATATAACGCGATAGACCATCACAGCGTGTACTCCGAGAGAAGGGTCGTCGAGCGCTGGACCGGCACAGCCCGTCGCCTGCTCTCATTCCCGCGAAGTCATTGTTACTGAATCGCCAGCGTCGACCAATACCATACCGTACGCGTGCTGCGGGCGCAAATGTGGAGCACAACTCACACATATCAAGCCCATAGGGTTTCGCCTTGATAGCAACGGAAGAAAGATGTTGCTAGGAAAGCGCTGCGGGCTGTTTTCCAACATCTCATACTTTCGAATGCAGGTACAAAGTCCTTGATCCCATGCGCACTGCATTTGATCGTACAATACCAATGAGAACTAACTGTTGGCGCCATTTCAATCTCTCCTATGTACTCTTACATTCATCTTTTATGGAATATAATCCCGCTCAATCACTCGATCTGTGGCGCTTGCGCAGTCCCGTCGCCATATTGCTTCGGCTGTGTTTCAAGTAAGGATCAGCAAGGCCCTGTCAGCAAAGAAACGCATCTTACCTCCGTCTTCGCAGCGTTTTTGTCTTTTTCGAATTCCTTAACGCGTGGATCGTCCATCATTTTCATGACGGTGTCTGCCTGAAACTTCTTGAAGAGGAAGCCCAATCCTGAGAAAAGGTTATATCAAACCTGGACAATAAATGGCACGCGAAAGAAACCCACCTTCATGCGAGTAGTCTTTGGAATTGGCCTGATCCTTGTGATACTTCACTTGCACGAAATCGGAGTCCTTCGTTTCCGGGTCGAGCGACAAGCTGACAAGAGCGTTGATGGTCGTGCTCTTATGGATGCCAGCGAATGTCCATGTCTGAGATTATAGCATGTGAGGGCAATGTACGGTATAAAGAACAAAGGATAATTTACCTGCTCATTCTTAAATTGGATAAGCTCGGGATCATTCTTGATGACCTCGTATCTTTCATTCTTACTCTCTTTGAATAGCTTCGGAAGCGCAAACCTGTGTGATACTTTCAGCATACATTAGAAAAGGAGTGCCAGACGACGAGTGTACCATTGCCCTGCCATCTTGTACCGATCATTGGCGTAGACGAACTGATCGTCGTAGACGCAGTCCGCCGTGTACCGCTTCACTTTAGACACAGTCGGCTTGCACGAGTAAAGATCGATGATGTCGTCGATCAACCGTTGGCGGTTCGGCGGAAGAGGGATCGATTTCGAAGGATCCGGGGTCCTGGGAATGCGAGCAATTGTTGAGTGTCGATTCGTGAGGCAACGCTCAGAGCATACGCACCAATCGTCGGTGGAGTGGGTCTGCCTAACTTCGAACTCTTCTCCCGGCGCTCCAGCGGGTGCTATGGACGACATGTTGACAGTTAGTTGCGGACGGGTGTGACGGTACGCGGGGATAGCTGCAGCTCCAAGGAGAAAACCACCGGCGGTGCGTAGGCGGACGGGGTGCAGCATCAAGGTGGGTTCGTGTCTCAATCCGCCGCCCGCCTGGGTACATGATATATACTGTTTCATGCCTGTCAGGAGCTAACGTCGAGCGAGCGAGCGTCATGATTGCGGTCATGGACGCTGGGGATCGGGCGGGATCGAGCAAGACGGTGAGTTCGTGTTCAAACGCGGTGGTGGCGTGGGACTACAGGCAATGCTTGCTCGAGTCGCCGCTACCATGACTTGGCTAATCCGTGAAGGGGATTACTGCTTCCGTGTAATCCCTTGAGGGCAGCTCCGTGCGGATGTATCATACAGACAGCACCCACTGCCGATACTTCTCGATCTCCCTCGCCCTGGCTTGCACCAGCTTCTCAACCTCCTCGCCCCAGACTTCTACAGGCCGCTTCCGCGTCGATTTCGCACCCTCCCCGTCACCCGCTTCCGCCCCCGCATCCTCCTCCGCTCGCGAATGATACCGCACTTCGAGCCGATCGCTCACGTCCTGCGGCTCCTCCGCGATCTCCTCCGACGGCGTCACGAACTCTTCCTTGGGCGTCACGAACTCGACCGACGCGCTGCTCATCGACAACGAGCTCTCTCTCGAACGCTGCTCGTGCGCAGGCGGCGAGATCTCGAGATGGCTCGGCGGCGCGACCTCGGTGGCGATGGAGGACACGGAAGCGTCCAAAAGCGGTTCCGGGGACGACGTGCGCGGCACGGTGCCGGAAGCGGTTGATGACGATGACGACGGGACGGTTTTCCCGGACGCCTTCGTTTGCTTCGTAACACCGAAGCATTCTACTGTGTGCCGTTCCGCATCCGGGAAGTCCATGACGACGATGTTTTCCAGGCTGACCGGTTTCTCCGGGTCCCATCGCACCAGGGTTGGGCGATTGGCGACCTGCATGTTCGGTGGTGAGCGGGTACGTCTGATGTCGCAGAAAGCGTAGGTGATCTCACGAGGTGCGGGGGGATCACCGATCTCCCAACGTGCAGATCCTCGAACACGAGAGAAACGTCGTCTTCGTCGATAGGTAGGCGTCTGCCGCGACAGCGGTGTGAGCATGGATCGCGATTCGGAGCGTGCACCGGATCTCACTGTATGACCTGACCCTGGATCCGGCTCTCCCGCGTACATAGATCGCGGAATAGCTTTTCGTACAGTTTCCGCCTGTTCAAGATCGGGAGCGGGTTCAAGATCGGCTTGCCGGCCAACGCGCAGACGATGTACGACGCAATGTGCAACCCGAATATCGCCGGAAGCGGTCCGTACACGGGCAGAATGCGGACCCGGAAGTCGTCGAAGACGCCGAGCTCCTTGACGTTGCCTTTCTGGAACTCTTCTTCAGGCAGAGGCAGCAGTTTCACGTCTCCGGGCACTTCGGTCGAGTACACGACCGGGATGTCCTGAGTCACTCCTGCATTTCGTTTCCGTGAGCGGAGGATTCCGGAGGAAATGGAATGGCTCACCTAGGAGTTTCAGGCGTCGACGCACTGATCGCGCGAGCGGGTCGTAGTGCGTGTTGGAGATGTCGGCGATTTGGACTCGGGTCGGGTCTGACTTGGCACCGGCACCCATCGAGGAGAAAACCTGGACAGAAAATCATTACTATTATATCCCTTTTGTGTTATGCAACGGCCAATGCTAGCCTTGATGCCGTGTTCGTGGCAATAGTGCAGGAGGTCGACTTTCGTAGATATGTTGTCGATGGCATCTTTAGAATCGACTTGGTCAGTATACAAGCAGAGAACCGTGTTGGACATGACACACCGATCACCCAATCCGCGCCGTCCAAGAGCCTCGCACCATCCTCTTTACGCCAGATATCGACGCAAGGTTCTACGTGTATCCAGCGCGCGAACGAATCTAGGGCCCTCGCGACGCATTCAACCTTGGGAGTACCCACATCCTTCAGCGACGCGGTCGCATGCCGGTTGAGGGACGAAAGGGTGACATAGTCAAAGTCCACGAGACGAATCTTTGACACTCCTCTACGAACTCAAGGTGAGCCGGCATCGCGGTAGGATAATCGAAAGCCGCGTACGAGCGTGCAAGCATAACCGCTGCCCAGCTACCCACCCCACCGCATCCCACCACGACCACACTCCCTTCCCGAACCTTGCCCATCGCCTCCTCCCCGAAAAACGCGTAGTTGCGCGCGAGCTGCTCCCGTATAAGTTCCTCCGAGTACGAAAACGCTTCATCCGGCGTCCTCCCACCACCGCCCGGCCCTTCCACGACCCTCTCCTTCCGAGAATCCGCTTGGGCCGGGTCGTAGCCATAGTCATCCGGAACGGGTCTCGGCGGTCGCTGCGAGATGGAGCGCGCGACCTCTTCCGCGAGCTCTTGCCGACGTTTCGACTTCGTGTAGGCGTTGTAGGCTGTGATCGCAGACGCGGTCGCGGCCGAGGCTGCAAGCGCGGCGTAGACGAGTTGCGCCCGATGCGACTTGAAGAGCTCCGGATCCGGCATGTATGAATGCGGCAGTCACGGGAATGGCAAGCACTTCGGGCAAAGCAGCCAGTCGCTTTCTTCCGGATATCCTCAAGACGGACAGAGTCGTGTTAATAGTATTGACACCACCGTGGTACGCAATTACGTCGGCATCCTCGCCAAAGGTATCCTCGCTACGTCCGGTCACGTGTCCTTGCCCGAGTCCAAGCGTTTTCTGTCGCCTTAGCGTTGAAACGTTCACGAATGATCCCAACACCGATATCCGGTCACTTATGACGGTAGAAAGATGCACATTCGTGAAAAATGGGATCTAAATCTCGCATTCCCTGCGCTTTAGCCTTGTCTCGGAACCTCGTCAGGTTCACGACATCCGCCAGTCCGAGCTTGTCGGCCTCCTCTACCGACAACGGCTCGGGTCGCTCTGCGTAATGCTGGAAACCGGCACGCAGAAGGACTCCAGTATGAGAGTACTTTCTGGCAGTAAGGATCTACAGACCAAGTCTAAGCACTAGGAAGGATGAAAGATAATAAGGGTAAACACCTGCGAGACGGGATCTTGGGAAAATTGCGACAGCACTTTATAGGCGACGCTGGTGATATCGTCGAACTGGTACTTGTGCGACACCTGCAGGATGGTTTCCCATTCGGGCATGGTCTTGTCGAAATTCGACTCGGATATTCTTTGCCATATGGGGGTATGGAAAACGTAAGTGGAGGTGCACACCGGGGGTTGCGCGCACCATGCAGAGAGATTGGTGCTACCTACCGGCAGTAGTACATCCAGAGAAAGAGCGCAAAGGCGTCGGCGGACGTGCCTTCCAGCCGTATCGGCGTGTCGTCCGATAGGCCTTCGACATCGTGGCCATCTGGCGCCGGCAGCGAGAACATCGTGCGGAAGACCTCGGAATCCCGCTTGAAGAAGTATCGATGGATGCGAAAGAGGATTCCATCCACCTGACAACGAATGAACAGCACGTTCCGGGCATGAAGTGAGCGGTTCGTAAATACTAACGAGGAGAACCAGGTTTCCGTCTTCAATGTAGTAATCAGGGTGATGGGGAGGGGCGGCGGACGCTTCCGAGTTGTTTTCTGCTTGCAAATCCATCGGTGTCACTGTTTACATTGGTTCCTCCACCCTGCAAGTCGAGGGACTCGGCGTAGATCCGGAGCAGAAACGAAGGAAGGATGTCGATGAGAGCACACAGCCACGATCATGACATGCCAGTCACGCCCCAGCAAAGAGCTGAGATTGTGCTGTACATCGCGATATGACAATCCTGTGCGATCTAGATACAGTCGTTGAGCTCATGCGGTCTGCGCATGGTTGACCGATATACGGAACAATTCAGCAAGACAGAATACCGCTACATAGTGTTTAATATTATCGATTGTGTGTATAGTCTGACTGGAGATTCGTGATAATACAGATGTCAACGCGGGACCATGGTCCCTATGCATGCATATATACGTAGCCGACGAAACATTCGATGCGATGTGTGCGATGTGTATATCGATTGTCTGTTGTTTGCCTACAAGAAAGCGTCCCTCGGCAGTTGCACCTGCATTACGGAGTGAGCACGCGTCGTCAACCTCGTTGAGGCAGGGATGCGATCTCACCTTGAACTCCTTAAATTTGGCGATCGCCGCATCCACGTTCCACCCCGCATTCTGCAAGCAATCGAGGGTGTACGTAACGTTCAGGCCCGTCTTCTGCGAGACCTGTACGACCATCGTCCGCTGGGGTTCGGGCTGCATGACATGGGTCAGCCACTGTCGTTCATACACGGCTAGCAGGATGAGACGTACTATGGGTGCGAGCTCCTCCACTGGAGGTATCGGATCGCCTGCCTGTACGCGCATCGGGCCAGGCTTCCACGCCTCATGGCTCGAATACGCACGCACGAGCAGCTGGTCGGAAAGGATGACGACGTCCCATCCCGCCGCTTTCGCGGGCGACCCTGCGGGTGACGGCGCGAGCACAAACGAGCGGTCGAATGATCGTATGCCGCCCACGGGTTCTGTGATACCAACGAATCAGGTACATTCCTAGGAACGAAGGGGCCGAAGACGCACGTTCTGTCAATTGCCCGTGCACGTTCACGAACAGCGTCGTGCTCTCGCCCTGACCGACAGGCCACGCATCCACGCAAAACTTCTCGGGCGCGCCCGTCACGTCATGCACCGTCTGCGGCAGGTCGATGAGCGCCTTCACCGCGTCCTCTGCACCGACGTGGAGGCTCTTCAGCGTCTTCGCGACCGCACCGCCCATCCTACTCAAGTTCCGCGAGCCGCCGTTGCCGCCGTTCAGCCACGGCGACCACTCGAGCTTGGTTTGGTTCGGCATCTCCTTCGAGTGGTGGAAGCCTTGTATGCGCGCACGGGGCGGGATGGACGTGTTCGCAGAGAAGGAGAAGGTGGCGCCGGGGTGGTAGACGGAGGCGAGCGCGGGGCGGTTGGTGTCAAAGAAGGAGAAGAAGCTGTTTACACCCGGTCAGTTATTGAACCGGGCGAGGTGGTGAGCTGAACGCACCGGGTGAGGAAATTGCTGACGATGATGCCGTCGACGCCTGTGATGAGTGACGGCCCCATTTCGTATGGGAAGGTCGTCGCAGTCGGTTTTGAGGGCCCCGCGGGTGCGGGTACGGCTGATGTACTTGGGTTGTCGAAGGAGATCTTCGTGATCGGTTCTTGATCCAGCATTTCCAGCTGTGGAAACTTGCGTATCACAGAACTGATGGAAGATGGATGAGCCTAGACGTAGCATGGACGGAAAATGCCTGACTAACCTGCGGTACTGGTTCAACTTCCCGTTGGCGATCTCGTTCTCCCGTAGCGGGTTGCCGATGAGGATGAGTTCGCGGAGATGTTCAAGTTTCTCCTTACGGCCGGAGATGTAGTCGAGGTCTCTCCATACTCGGAAGTTGTTGCCTTCCAGAGACAAGTTGGCGAGCTTGGGAAGATAGTGGGCGAGGGTAGAGATCAGATGTCCTGATCGAAGGTTGTTGTGTGCGAGTGACACTGTTTGGACCTAAGCGCAATGTGAGTACATATACACGGAGCTCGCGAAAGGGAATCCACCTCGGGTTTGCATATCTGAGATGCAAATTTGAAGATAACAGCCGCTTCTTTCGCGGAGCCGCCGGGCACGCCAGGCGGAGTGAGATTGTGTTGTTTCAATAGTTCGTCCTCAGCCATTCGCTGATACGCGAGTCAACGTCCGTCCTGACTCAGCAAGGAACAGGGCACAACGCACCTCGAGGTTGAGAAATCTTGTGGCGGGATTCCATCGCTTCTCCACAAACTGCTTCCAAACATCCAACACCTTGGTGCCGGGAGACAATCGAGATGATGTGGCGCCCGGGGCACCGACAGCATTCCTGCGTAACCGGCTCACCGCCGCCGTCGATCGTGCGGCGCCACGGATGGCGAGTGCGGCATCGGAGGAGCCTGCGAGGCGTGCGGCAAGCTATTCGACAGGCGGGCGGCGAGGAGGCAGAGCCGGCAATGAAGTAATAGGTGAGCTACATGTTACACAGAGACGCCACATCGCTGCGACAGACAGGAGAGCCGGAGAGCCGGCGCGCCGCGGAAACAAGAGGTCAGAGGGCTACGAGAATATTTACCAGTGCAGATCTAGACGGGTTCGCCGAGTCCTTGTATGCGTCGATCGGGCGTGGCCGGTGGGATCGTATCTTGGAAGGGCCCTTGCGCCCGCCGGGCTTGTCGCTAGCGTCGCGCATGCGGACGTCCCGCTCCCGTTCGATGAGACCGGCGCTGCGGAGCGCACTCGCGGCGACGGACGCGCTCGGCTGGGCGGATGTGGTGGCCGATAGCATCGTGGACGGCGAGCTCATCGTCGTCGGCGTCGGCGGGCGATGTGGACGGTGGAGGTCGAGGGGTGAGGCTGAGGCTGCACGAGACGGGTCGAGAAGTGGCACAGTTCAGAACTGTGCGGTCACCGGATGAGGCAAGAGGAACCGCGCTGGGTGAGTCGGAGAAGGCGGTGCATGAAATCATTTACTTCCACGTGACTCGTCGCTACCGGCGCAAAACGGAGCTTGTTGTTCTGCGCCTGCACGGCACGATGAGCAAGAACAAAAAGGGCGCGCGTAGAAGCACATAACGACTCAGGAGCTGCTGGGTCAAAAGCGTCGACGAGGACACGCTGGCTTGCCTCGGTGAGCAAAACCAAGCCGTTCAGCTCGGCTGGTCGAGCCGGTGTGAAACCTCTGCGAGGATTCCCACGGGGTTAATGATATCGGGGTTTCCGCCCCTTGTTTCCTTTTCGCCTCGCTTTGCGCCCTCGCCTGCATTCCTCGAGGCCCAAAACGTCCGCGAACCGTGACACCAATAATCCCCTCGTCGCCGGCCCGACCCCACACAGCAACGCCGAGCCACCCCCGCCCGCTTTGCCGCTCAAGCGTACACAATAGGCGCAGATGGCGTCCACCCTATCGCATGCCCTGCAGCCTGCGTACGGCGATGCCCAGTATACGCCGTACAACTCCCACGCCGTAACGTCCTCCGGCGGGGCGAGCGCCGCCAACGCAAGCGCGAACGGCGCCACCGCACCCTCCCATCAGCGTCACGAAGAGGAGGAGGAGGAAGAAGAGGAGGAAGAGGAGGAGGTCGTCGAGGACGCTCTAGACGACTCCCGCCGGCATCCGAGTCACTCCACCGCCTCGGGGACGGCGAACGCAAGGTGACCCTCTGAGCGCCGAGCCACTTCTCGCCGTGCCGCAGTCGGACTGACCGCTGGGTGTTAGCGCGGCCGCTCGTGCAGCTTCAGATGCCAAAACAGCCGGGACGTCCGACCCGGCCGCGCGTGTCGAGGGGCACGATCCGAACGCGAAGCGGAGGCCCGGCCGACCGAAAGGTTCGAAGACGAAGAGGCCTCGTCCGGACGCGCAGGTGGCCTCCAAGGGCGGGCAGTATCCAGGCTTCAAGCAGCTCTCTCCCCAAGGTGTTCCGTCGGATCTACACCCCCAACACCAGTCGTATTATGATTTCCAATGGAGGGTGCTGAACCTCTGTTCGGAGTTTTATAACGCCGCGGAAGAGTTGATTGTGGGTGAAACGGACGCGCGAATGATTAGCTGAGACTGATAGGTCTGTTCATGTTGACAGAAAGGGACACAACCTTTGGTCATCGCCCAAAACTACCAGATGGGTCCTGGTGCCCACGTCGATCCCATGGCCATGCTCGCCGAAGCGAAACGTATCTGCGATACCTTGGTGACGCTTCTCTTCATATCGCGCTGCTCTATTTCCTTATCCGCCTCCCGTAGATGGCAAATCCGCAACAGCTCGTTGCGCGTCCGCCACCCTCTATCTACCCAGTCGTCCATCATTATCCACCGCCTGCGCCTGCGTCCACCTCCAACGCGACGACGTCCAGTCCTTCCGTCATTAGCACCACTCAAACCTTCGCAATGCCGCTCGCCGCTGGCCCGCACCCGCCTCCGCACCACATGCCCTATCCGGGCGTGTACGCCCCGCCTCCAGGCGCGCAGTATCCCACCGCGCCGTACTACCAAGCCCCGCCATACTTCTACGCCCAGCAGCCGCCGCAGTCGACGTCATACTCAACGTCCCAGAGCCAGACGCCACCGACGACGTCGTCCACGACGGCCCCGTCATCGTCCGCCCCTTCGGCAACGACGAGCGCGAGCACCGCGGCGACGCAGCTCGCGTTCGCGCGAAACGGGCGCGAGGGCGCGTGGAGCGCGGAGGAAGAGGAGCGGCTGCGGAAGCTGGCCGAGGATAGTAAGACCGACGGTTCGCTGAAGACTGGCGAGATCGACTGGGATTGGGTCATTTCCCAATGGGGGTTCAGTCGCACGAGGTCAGTCTGCGTCCACAATCTGATTGCGGTCCAATCAAACGAAGCTCATATCTAACCCGCCCACAGACACCAGATTCTCATCAAAGCGACCGCTATGGGCCTGAAAGAGACCTCGACGCGACCGACCAAGCGTAGGCGTGAAACGGATTCCGTGCAGCCTCAGGACCCAACGCCTGTCCCGACGCCCACGCCAGCAACAGGTCCGGCGCCGACGGCGTCGCCCCACAGCCACGCGTCCTCCGTGCACGCCTCGCCGATGCAGCACCACCCGCCCACGCCTTCGCAGGCGCATACGCGCCCGCCGTCGACTTCCTCCCACCCCGAGTACGCCCACCCGGCGACGAGCGCGCCGCACCTGTCCTGGCCGACGCCCTCCCCGACCGCGAACGGCGGCGGGCCGCCCGGGTTCTCCGGGTTCAGGCATATGACCGGCACCGGGCAGACGATGAAGCCGAACTCGTCGAGCTCCGCTCCGGGCCCGCCGCTGATCAACTATATGTATACTCCCAACGGGCAGGGAGGCGTCACCAGGAGCGCGAAAGCGTGACGAGAGATCTGTGACGCGCTGGCGGCCCATAGATAAAACGTTGCCTGCTAGTTGACGTACTTATCCCGGGGTTTCGCTTTCCGGCCGGGAGGCCAAACATACGGACCTTGGTGTGAATGTAATCCGCTGTAGCTTAGATGTCACGTATAACTTGTTTAGTGGTCGGGATCGATTGTTGATTCTATCCTTTCTCTGGATTGGACGAGTTGAGCTTGCGGGCGCTGATCGGGGTTGGCCCACGTGGCAGCGCAACTGTAAAACGCGCGGTTCGCCCCAATGGGCATTGGTGATATCGGACCGTGGCGGGCGTTCGTCGTTGGTTGCAGTCCAGCGATTCGCCCAGACCAATCCCACTGCGGTACTGCTCACCAGGATCGCCAACGATCGCGAGCCGCCGTCGCCATCGTCGACCGCAAAAATTCGATTTGATCCCGCCGCGGGTTGCAACCCAGCTACAGCATCTGCCCACGCCGAGCCGGTTCGCGGGCACACCCACCGCACACAGCTTCCCTCCCAGCCGCCTCGGTTCGCTCGTCCACCTCTCGGCGCGGAACAAGGGGGCGCAAGAAAAAAATGCAGGCGTCGCTCCAACACTCCCCCGCCGAGCTGAGCCACGCCTTCGGGCCCGTCGCGCCCCATCCGCACGGCGCCCCGCCGAACGCGGGCCTCCTCCCTAACGCGGGCTACCAGTACCGCCTCTCGTCGTCCCCGCCGCTGCTCAACGCCGCGTCCGAGCAGCAGCAGCAGCAGCAGCAAGGCATCGCCGATCCCTCGGGCGTCGCGCTTCTGCAGGTCGCGCAGTCCGCTTCGTCGTCCTCGTCGTCGGCCCAGCAGCACCAGCACAAGCGGAAAGACGATCAGGCGGGCGCGAGCGTCGCGATCCCGCGCAAACGGCGGCGGCACGAGGGCGCGGATCCATCCGACGAGGGCCCGAACGGCGGGCCCAAGCACTGGACGGACGAGGAGAAGACGCGGCTGTTTCGATGGGTGATGGGCCCCGGCCGGGACCTGCAGTTCAACTCCCTCCGGGCGAGCAAGAACGGCTGCCTGCGCGAGGTTCGTCGGCTCTCTCTCTCTCTCCCTCTCTCTCTCCAGCCTCGTTTGATGCCGTGCGATACTCACACCCGTTTCCACAAGTGCGCGCAGCAGGTGTTCGGCGGGCGGAAGACGTACCAGGCGCTGAAGGGCGCCTTCGAGCGCAGCTTTGCCGTGTTCAGGCAGATCTACCAGCTTGAGTCGGTGACGGCGCATATGGCGGACCGGAACGTGAACGTGGTCGACGTCCCCGCCGCGCGTATGCAGGAGTACGAGCGTCGAATACAGGCCGCCCGAGAGAAAGGGGTTGACACCGGCACGCTCAATGCTCGGACCATCGATCAGTGGCATCGGCTGGGATGGTATGATCTATTCTACACCCGGTCAGCGAACGCTCCTCTCCATCCCCCCTTCCGTCGGTCACCACTGAGTCCCACTCGTCGCCAGATACCACGGAGATCCCGCCACGACCAAACCGTCCTCGCATCGCGAGCGGCCCAACCAGTCCGTGAACGATGACCGCGACGAGCACGACGACGAGCACGGCCGATCGGACCTGTTCGGCAACGACGGCTCTGGCGGACTTGACGACGCCTTCGACCATCCGCACACGCAGGACGAGCCGCTCACGAGCGACGCGCACCTCGCCTACCTCCCGGCGCCGCCGACGCCCGAGCCCCGGCCGGCCGTCCGCGCACCTTCGTCCTCCTCGTCGCTCTCTCATGCCATGCCCCCGTCTCCCTCCGCCCCGCGGCCACCTCCGCGTCAACTCCAGCCTCAAACCCAGCTCCAACCCAAGCCGTCGGCCATGGCGCCGCCGCCGCCGCCGCCGCCACCCCCACAAACGGCCGCGACGCTCCCCTCCCCCTCCTCCAGCAGCACGCTGTCTCACCTCTCGTCCCCCGCTTCCACAGTCGCCACCAGCGTCAGCGCCCTATCCGACGACGCGCCGCCCGCCGTCTCGCCCTCCAACCTCGTGCCGACCGTCGCCGCGATCCTGAAGACGCAGAGCCAGGTGATCGACTACATCAAGAAGCGGGACGCGCGGGAGGAGGAGGAGACGAGGAAGAAGGTCGACGGCGAGCAGCTGCAGAAGGTGCAGATGAAGGCCGAGTTCGCGACGAAGATCGTGAGCGATCCGAACGCGGACGTGACGGTGAAGGCGGCCGCGGCGGACTATCTGAAGAGGCTCTTCTTGAGCGATTAGTAACATATATATAACGCACACCGTCGAATCTTGAGCGGTTTGAACGCTTGTGGCGTCGATCGTTTGTATACGGGCGGATGAGTGCCGTTGTCGTAACAGCGCAGCGGCCTGCCGTCTTTCTGTATGTACCGTATACATATTATAAGCATAGCGCGCGTTCGGCTCTGGAAGATCTGAACTGCGGAACGGACGCGCGCGGACCTCCGTCCCGAACGGCCGAGCGACCATTTCTTCTCCGAGTTGGCTGTCGACGTCGATCATGGGCGCGCTGATATCGAGCCAAGCCGGCGCGAAGCCCGCGCTCGACACGCTTCTCGCCACCAGCCTCCTGACGCCCGACCACCGCGAGCGCCTCCGCCCCTACTTCCGCGAGATCGTCTACCTGCCCGGCATCGGCAAGGAGCTCCCGGACGACGTCCTGCGGCGCGTCGACGTCGTCTATGGACTCCTCCCGCCCAGCGTCGACAGGCCCGAGCTCGTGCCCCGGCTGAAGCTCGTGCAGCTCACGAGCGCTGGCGCCGATCGCGCGCTGGAGAACCCGTTGTGGAAGAGCATCGGGAAGGAGGGCGGGGAGGTCGTGTTGACGACTGCTGCCGGTATGACCTCAGGCGTTCTATATGTTTTCCGACACGAGGAGGCTGAGGGTCAACAGGCGTGCATGTCGGGCCCATACCGCAAGTTGGTACCAGTGACTTTCACCCGTCGTCGATATGAAGCTCAAAAGAGTCGATTCCTCCAGTGGTTCATCGCCACGACGCTCTCTCTTTACCACAAGCTGCACGAGCAGATCCTGATCACCCATGTGAGGATACCCGACGCGCATGCTCGGCGCCGTGCTCTGATGATCTACCTCATCCTGGCCCCAGGTCGAAAAGCGATGGCCCTCGGGTGACGAGTTTGGCGGACCCATGTTCGTCCAGGAGCTTCGCGGCAAGACGGTCGGCGTCCTCGGATACGGTCATGTCAGTTCCCCCCCCCCCCCCGCGACGTGCCCGTTCGTATGTGCGACTGACGCTGCTCTTCCACACAGATCGGTCGCGAGGCCGCGCGTCTTGCGAAAGCTTTCGGCGCGGACGTGCTCGCTGCGAACAGCGACGGCAAGCGGAAACGTCAGGAGGGTTACATCGTCCCCGGCACGGGCGACGTCGACGGCAGGTGAGCGCTTCTCCCTCGAACGCGTATCAGTCGCATCATGACCGACCGGAGAGATGTTCTGGCGCGCAGCATACCGAGCGCGTACTACTCGACGACCTCCGCCTCGTCCTTCGCCTCGTTCCTCGCCAAATCGGACGTCGTGTTCTTGTCCCTGCCGTCCACGCCGTCGACGAGGTATATCATGAACGAGAAGACGATCGCGAAGATGAAGCCCTCAGCGATCCTGGTCAACATCGGACGCGGCGATTTGGTCGACACGTCCGCGTTGGTGCGAGCACTCGACACGGGCGAGTCACTCTATGCGCCCCATCTCTTGTCGCTACTAGAGCCGCTGAACGATATTTGGCGTCGATAGGTATCATCGCCGGTGCCGCCTTGGACGTGACCGATCCCGAACCTCTGCCGCCTAATCACACTTTGTATGGGCGCAAGAACGTGATCATCACTCCCCACCTCTCGGGACGGACAGTCAAGTACGTCGCATCCCCGTGTAAAACCGCTGCGCACACGACCGATGCTCTCTTCCCCGCCCCTCCAGGTATTTTGACCTCGCGGTCGACATCTTGGTCGAGAACCTAGATCGTATCAAGGCCGGAAAGGAACTGGTGAACCGCGTCGATCTTAAGCGCGGATATTGATTTCATCTCTTGTTGTTGTTGTTTTTTATATCAAAATATGACCGGAATCGTTTTGCTGAAGCGGAGGGTCGTAGATCTGAAGTTTACGTGATCAATCCAACAGATGTAACTGCTCCTTGCAACACCCTTCCTGAGCTCGTCACGACAGTCAATATTCTTGCCGTTTTGTGCCCATGCCATCAGCGAAATATGCGGATGGGTACGGGATACGGGTACATAGGAATTAGTTTACAAGATCAGGAAATGTGCAAGAGGCGTTGAGCACTCGTTTCTATTCGTCATAAGAATTCCCGGCCGCGCATCGTGGTTATGGGTTAAATGTCAAGCCTGATCATCGTAGTTGTTGATATAGTTGTCGTTGCCCCTGTTTGCGTTTTTGTCCACCGTCAGTGCATCGATCAACGTGGCATCTCGGGAGGACTCGACGCCACCATGCAGAAACCCGTGAAGGCATTCTCAGTTACTCTTGACACCGCTCTCTCGGGCTGGAGTAGAATCCTGCGATTCGATCCAGAATGATGACTTGTATTATGGACTTGGTCCGTCTTGAAACCACGCTTCTATTCATACTCTGATGCCTCATTCAGAAATCCGCTTCTATCACGCAGCTCGATATCCGTGGTTTGTTCGATGACAGTAACTCTCCTACGCGTCTCTATCGCGAAACTGTTGCCGAAGACTACGTCCCGAGAATCGATCTCTCCATACCCCAACCTGAGCATGTACCTGCTCATCCACCTGCACGACATCCCTTGGTTCCCTCAGTTATGCAGATATCTTTAGGTCCCAAAATCTCTCGCGGTCGTGTGGGTATCGCCTACCGAGTTGAAGCAGCTCAACTGTATTCTGCTGATGGGTCAACAATCTCTGAACCGCGCATCCCTCCGCTCGTGGTGAAGATTGCGGGTGAAGATTTCTCCGATGATCTCGCTCGAGAAGCTTGGTTTTACGACGACATGGAGTCTCTGCAGGGATCTGTCATCGCTCGGTGCTACGGCTTCTTTGAGGCGCCGTTGCCGGAACATGCTTCACCCACGCCTTGGATTATGCACAAGGCCGGAGAAGACCCGTATTACCCATCTTTCGATTCTGACTCGGACTCGTATGGGTCAGTAAAGCAGGAACAAGACCCCAGGTTCCCCGTTCCCCGCGGTAAAGGGAGGCAACTCTCCATTCTCCTCCTCGAGGACCTCGGGGAGGAGAAACTACCATTGAAGGACAATGACATGCGCCCAGGCCGTGCTCTCTAGTGCGATGGTTTCATTTCTGATCTCAAATATGCGCTCATCTCGAGACGACCAGCGAGGAAATCCTGGACCTCTACCTGGAGCTCAGCCAGCTCAGAATCGTGCATTCGGATGTCAGGCATAACCACATACTTCGCGCTCCACCGTGCCCCCCGGCGTTGCCAAGCTTGCCTTGTCCTCGCACCGGGCGCACGTACGGCTGGCGTTTGATCGACTTCGACAGGGCCATGAAGATGAACGCTGGTTTGAAATATGTGAACAACACCAACCGCAGTGGTGCCATAAAGCCCATGGCCAACTTACGCGATGGTCAGATTATCGAGCCTTGGGAATGAGACGGGCACGGGTGAGTTACTGTACGTCTATTTATTGTCGCTTGAACCGCCGGTCAATGTTCGACGCCGGTAGATATCACTGCCGGTGCCGCGTTGGACGTGACCGATCCGGAACCTCTGGTGCCTGACCACACCGTACAATCGTCAGAACGATATCCTCATTACTCGTCTCTTGGGATGGACATTTCGGTACTTGCCAGTGTATAGCGTAGAGAAGCAGGGATAAGACACTAGGAACCCTTCCTCCCGTGGAACAGGTAGACAATTTTGCGTGCTTCTGATTGAGGACCTTGGGGAGGAGAAACTGCGTATTTTTGAGACAGGGTCGTGCAATTTATTTGCTCTGTTGTTCTCTGTTCGCTCATTAGATCTCATCATATACAACGAGGAATCCACAAATATCTTTCAGGGGGTTAGCTAGCTCAGAATCGTGCATTCCGACATGCCATGAGCCATGATCACGTCCTCCGCGCTCCAACGTGTCTCTTTAGATCACCGAGTCTTCCCCGTCGACAAGACGCACTTACGGTCGGCGCGTGCCCGACTTACAGGGACTGCATTACCTAATCGGATGTGCTGTCATGGAACAATCAAGCTTGTTAACCTTGTGCTACGCCGCTTCTATACGAATATGCGATTCATACCTTCTCAACTGAACGACGTCGAAAATGCCGAGGAGTACATACCCGGCGGCTTCCATCCAGTGGCCATCGGTGACATCTACGCGAACGGTCGTTACAAAATTCTGCACAAACTTGGCTTCGGGGGCTCCTCCACCGTCTGGCTGGCCCGCGACTATGGGCAGAATACTCCGCACGGCAGACTAGTTGCTCTCAAAGTTATGTGCGCCGACGTTTCAGCTATAGCCGACGAGAAAATGCCCGAGTTGGTGGTCCCTCGGGCGCTCCATGCGATCATGGGCTCTTGCGATTTCCAGATTGTTGACCATCATTTCCTGGTGCAAGGCCCGAATGGGTGTCATCGTGTTTTGGCTTATCCACTCGCTGGTCCCAGTATTCGTGATATGGTAACGGGATCAGGCCGAATCGCCGGCAGTCGCCGTCTACGCGGGGATTTAGCGAGAGCCGTTGCGAAGCAGGCAGCTATGGCAATCAGGCGCATGCATCTTGCAGGCATTGTTCATGGAGGTGAGCTGAAACAGGCGCACTTTAAAGACGTCTTGCAACTCATAGATACACACGCAGACCTCACGACATCAAATATTTTATTTCGTGTGGCCAGGTCTGTTGTTGACTGGACGGATGACGAGGTGTACGCCCATTTGGGTTTACCTCGCTCTGAAGTGGTCAGAACCTTCGATGGTTCACCTCCCGGATTGCACGCAGCCACCAAGCTCGTTGAGTCGGTAAAGCTTTCACGACTGGCCCATCTATCGCTTATTCAAGAACGTATTACAATCATCGACTTTGGCCAATCCTACTTCATTCGCGATCCCCCAAAAGACTACGAACCCGCCACAGCAATCCATTACCAGTCGCCGGAGATGCGCTTTGATGACCGTGCAGGCGCCGAGGCCGATGTTTGGTCGCTCGGATGCGCTATCTTCGAAATCCGTTCGGGATATCCGCTCTTCGAGCCGCTGTTCGGAAGCACAGATATAATGAGGCAAACTGTCGAGACTCTCGGACGGTTACCTGACCCCTGGTGGAACTCCTTTAAGCAGCGGGTTCGGTGGTTCGAGGACGACGGTGAACCAAAGGATATACTGGCTCAGAAGCAGTCCGGGGTCAGGATAACTGCCCGCAAAACTTCGATTTCAGAGAAGCTGCGTTCCATAGGCGACGTTGATGAACCGCCTTCTGCGTACGAGGGCCCGATGATAGAAAGGTGTGGGGTCAAGCTATCGGAGGAGCAAGTCGAATCGCTTTCTGATTTGTTGGGGAGGATGCTGAAGTATCGACCAGAGGAACGCCCTACCATGGAGGAAGTCATCCACCATAGGTGGTTCAATCTCTGAACATTAATGAGTAACAATTCCCCGGGCTCGACTACAGAACGGAAACAATCTCTTACTATCTGGGTCACATGCGTATCATGTATATAGTACGTAAAAGTGCCTGGTGACCGAAGATACGGTGATCCGAAGGGAAACCAAGTCGTATACATATGAACGTTGGCTGGCGGCTAGCGGATACAGACGATGGAATGAACTCGGAAATCGGTGACTCCATAGAAGAAACGAAAGGGACGTACACCAATCTCACGGTTTCGATCCCTAGGGTCCCAGTTGAGGCGTTAATGTGTTTCATTGTAAACCGAGTAGAACATCTCATCGCTACATTTTCGACCCTGTCGGCATCCGTTCAGAAACAATCGAGCATGAAATGGGCCAATCGTGGTCACGGCCTCCAAGCAACGACTACTTAACCCACTACACCCTGCAAAACACTTGTTTGCTCTTGTGCTGCGCCGCTTCCGTACGAAATGCGATTCATACCCTCTCGACTGAACGCCGTCGAAAATGCTGAGGAGTACATACCCGGAGGCTTCCATCCAGTGGCCATCGGCGACATTTATGCAAACGGTCGTTACAGAATCCTCCACAAACTCGGCATCGGGGGATCCTCCACCGTCTGGATGGCTCGCGACTATGCGCAGAATACCCCATACGGTAGACTGGTCGCTCTCAAAGTCATGTGCGCCGACGTTTCAACTACAGCTGCCGAGCAGATGCCCGAG
This sequence comes from Punctularia strigosozonata HHB-11173 SS5, assembly GCF_000264995.1. Classification (NCBI taxonomy): domain Eukaryota; kingdom Fungi; phylum Basidiomycota; class Agaricomycetes; order Corticiales; family Punctulariaceae; genus Punctularia; species Punctularia strigosozonata. Next base: position 321,000 of record NW_006767452.1, read on the forward strand.
TTGGTCGTCCCGAAGGCGCTTCGCGCGGTCGCGGGCTCTTGCGACTTCCAGACTGTCGACCACCATTTCCTGGTGCAAGGTCCGAATGGGTGTCATCGTGTTCTAGCTCATCCACTTGCTGGCCCCAGTGTTCATAATATGGTAGCGGGATCAGTTCGAACCGGTCGCCGTCTACGCGGGGATCTGGCGAGAGCCGTTGCGAAGCAGGCAGCTGCGGCGATCAGGTGCATGCATCTTGCAGGCATTGTTCATGGAGGTGAGCTGAAACAGGCGCACTTAAGACGTCCTCCGCTCATATATTGACACACAGACCTCACGACATCAAATGTCTTATTTCGTGTAGCCCGGTCTGTTGTTGACTGGACGGATGATGAGGTGTACGCGCAGTTGGGTTTACCTCGCACTGAAGTGGTCAGGACCTTTGATGGTTCACCTCCCGGATTGCACGCAGCCACCAAGCTCGTCGAATCGGCAAAGCTTTCCCGACTCGCCGATCTGTCACTTGTCGAAGAACATGTTACAATCATCGATTTCGGCCAATCCTACTTCATTCGCGATCCCCCAAAGGACTACGAACCCGCCACAGCAATCCATTACCAGTCGCCGGAAATGCGCTTTGATGATCATATAGGCCCCGAGACTGATGTTTGGTCGCTCGGATGCGCTATCTTCGAAATCCGATCGGGATATCCGCTCTTCGAGCCATTCTTCGGAAGCGAGGATATAATGCGGCAAACTGTCCAGACTCTCGGACGATTACCTGATCCTTGGTGGAACTCCTTTGAGGAGCGAGTTTGGTGGTTCGAGGACGACGGTGAACCGAAGGACATATCGGCTCAGAAGCAGACGGGGGTTAGGATAACTGCCCGCAAAACTTCGATTTCAGAGAAGCTGCGTTCCATAGGCGACGTTGATGAGCCACCTGCTGCAGACGAAGGTCCGATGATAGAAAGGTGTGGGGTCAAGCTATCGGAGGAGGAAGCCGAATTGCTCTCTGATTTGCTGGGGAGGATGCTGAAGTATCGACCAGAGGAACGCCCTACCATGGAGGAAGTCATCCACCATAGGTGGTTCAATCTCTGAACCTTAAGGACTAACAATTCACTGGGCTTGATGCTCATGCGATCATAGTAGGAGTCCGGAACGGAAGCGATTTCTTACTATCTAGGCCACATGCGTATCATGTATATAGTGCCTGGTGAATGAAGTTATGGTGACCGAGGGAAACCAAGTCGTGCTGGCGGGTAGAGGACGATGGAATTAACTTGGGAATCCATGACTCCACAGTCGCACACCAGTCTCACGATTTCGATCACTGGAGTCCCAATTGTAGATTATCTCATCGCTACATTTTCGACCCACGTCCTTGACGCTGTCGTCGTAAGTAGTCGTCTACATGGGGTCGTAACATTGGTAAAATCGTCGTCCGTGAGACGGATGGCCGTCAAACCCCGTTTGTCCACACCCGATGCGGCAGCAAGCAGCCTATTACCACTGCAACGCAAACCAACACCTCCATTACCACGTATACGAGCTTCCCGTCGAGATAATGATGCTCAGCGTCGATGGAGAGCGAGAAGAGGGAGTTGGCCGCCGCCGGACCGATGGCGCGCATGATGGAGACCGTCATCTGGCACAGTCCTGGACCGCCAACACGAACTCAGTCAACCGATGTAAGAGGGCGAATAAGATACACGCACCATTCGTAGCGCCGAGCGACGCCCGGTTCGGCGCGGAACCCGAGATAAATATGAATATACAACCGTAGCTCAGACTGATCAGGATCGACAGTACGACTTGCGCCGCGACCGCGATCCACACCAGCCACCCTTCGCGTCCCGGGTCTGCCCGCGCAAGCGCGTTGATGACGGGGAATAGGGCGAAGACCGGGATTGCGCTCGCGATGCCGGCGATGAACACGCGCTTCGCGCCCCACCGGTCGTGAATCTTGGCGAACCAGAGCACCTGGAAGAGCCCGTTGAGAATCCCGAAAGCGGAGAGAATGGCGCCGATGCGGTGCGGAGGGAGGCCGAGGCCGCCGAGAGCGATGGGGGTGGAGAGGAAGAGAGGCTGGATGGCGCGGAAGGCGATGTCTACGAGGGAGAGGGAGGCGTAGTTCGCAGCGGAGACGAGGACGGGGAAGGTAAGGAGCGCGCGGAAGGGGAGGGGGGTATAGTCGTCGGAGGCGGTCTTGGAGGGGATGGAGGAGGCCGTGGGATCGGTGGAGGCGGCGACGGTCTGCAGGGCGAGGTTCGACTTGGATTTGCGGGTGGCGATGAGGGAGGAGAGCGGCATGGGGTTGCGTACGGTCTGGAAAACGAATGAGCGAATGAACATCGATTTTGCTGGTTCGTCGTTACCTCTTTGAGGAAGAGAAGCGTCACTAGCCAAGCTAAAACCGAGAATGTGGCTGGTACCGCGCAGGGTAAAAAATACGGGTATTCCTTGAGGAAGTCCGAGTTTCCGAATACGCTGGGGAACCGTTCCGCAGGACGAGACAACACTCCGCCGATGATAGGCCTATAGCAGGGTTAATTGACTGAACATTGCTTGATCGACGATGCATACCCTAGAGTGCCGCCAGTGCTCCAGGCGATTGGCATATATGCATATGCCTGTGCAAGGTTTCCGGAGTCCATGAGCTCCGCCATCATGCTTTTGATTACCCCAATGTTGCCTGAACGGTATAGTTGAACATGGTTCACTGGCGCTAAAGTTACACTGAACGCACCATTAAGAGCGCCATTGAGGGATCGGCTGAAAACGAGACCCCAGAAGGTCTTGGACAGCCCGAAGCAATACATTGAGAGAGACAAGCCGAAGAGTCCGGTCAGGATTACAGGCTTTCGGCCTAGGTAATCGGACACCCGGCTCCAGTGCATGACGGTCATCGCTTGCGTGGCAAAGAAGATGGATTGCTGTGGTATATTGAGAATATATGCGCGAAACAAGGACAGATTGCGCACCATCATGCCGACATAATACCCAACCTTGGCTTCATCTCCGTTGGTGATACCGAGATCACGGATGAGCTACACAAACGGTAAGCAACCTGCCTCACCTCGTCAGCGGGCGTACACACCTGAGGGGCGAAGGGGTAGATGACCTGGCTCGTGAGCGGCTCAGCCAGCTGCAGGAACAGTACAATCGAAAACTGGTTCCACGGGATCGGACCGGGCTGGGGCTTTTTGTCGTGTCGCTCGTCAAGCAAGGGCGTCTCCTCGTCAGTGGGCCGGTCTCTAGCCACAGTCATGCTCGTCTACGTTGTCCTAAGCAAGATTGACGGCGGGGGCGCCTCGATCGCAGAGCGCTCCTGTTCAAGGAAAAGTCGGCAGCGAGGGAAATAGAATGCCGGGGCCCTGCAGGGTTAAATGTTCGCTCGGAGCGCGAGCCGACGGCCGCTGCCCGCCATCGATGAGTCAGAAGACGTCAACGACGCTCACTCGCCAGGACACGAGGCCGTATCGAGCAGCCGCGACGAAGCATCGAGGACGTGTACCACGATGGCGGTGGGAGTGAAATGAACTGATCGTGATCGGCGTTGTGGGCAGGTGGGGAACGCCAGCCGGGTGCCTGTTGACTTCCTGGCTTCACTCTTAGCGTTCGCATACAAGCTTTCCGAACCCTGCTGGCGACCTCGACGACGGCGGCGACGACGGTGAAAGAGGATGACGAGGAAATCAGGCCACCCGGAGGAGGTCGATATCGGCTCCCTCACTATCTCGAGGGCGGGGCAGCAGCATGTGGTGGAGTCGTCGTCCTCGAGCGATGTGGAACAAGCGATCAGGCAGGAAAATATATCCGCGGGCGACATCGGCATACCTCATCAACCATCACGAATCCGTCCTAAGGCGAAGACGATGCCAGATGTTACTACAAACCAGCCCTACGCGGCGCCCAGTATACTTGGTTTCGCCATGGAACCTGAGAAGGTGCAGAAAATGCAGCGGTGGATCATCGGACTTGTCGTCGGTATGTCAGCTGCGTCTTGTCCTGCTTTGGTGCTGCGCCTAATGCTGCGCTGCAGTGAACTTTGACCTCGACCTGGGTCCCGTCATCCATTCCATATACCCCGACCTTGCTTTCTCCAAGGAGACGAATCAGAATATGTAAGCTTGCTACGTCTTTCGCTTCTGGTTGCTTCGAAATGCTGATGATCACATCAGAGCCTTTTCATCCTTCCCTGATTCCCTGCAATTTGCAGAGGGCGTAATGGATCACTCATTCCGCATCCGCGACTCGGGCACGCGCTCAGGGCCAGCAGATATCGATGGTTTCATCTATGGCTTTTCGCACTTTACGCAGCACAGGGACAGCTCGTCCAAGCGCGGATACCTGCAGGTGCGCATTCACGTTCGTTCATATCCTTCGCAAGGACCTCAAACGTAACGGCATTGCAGCGGTCATTCGTGCTTCTTACCCAGCACGCTTACCCAGCTTTGTTCAGTCACATTTCAGCCAAACTCGGCTCACTGCACAACAGTCATGGCGAGGCCATGCTAGAGGCGGCATGCCACAACATCGCTAGCTGGTATGTACTCCGTTACTCCACATCTCCGATCTCTTGTCCGACGAATAATGTCTGCAAAGAATAGGTCAGACCCGACGGCAGGGTCAACCGTCGAACTTGGTTTTCTAGGCTCCGTGTTGCGTGTTCAGCTCCCGCAGGACCTGGACGAGCCACAGCTATCCCAGATCGCGTCGGACATGGGCGAGCATTATGTTTGTTCTTCAGCCTATATACGATATACCATGTGCTTACATCTTCCACGTTGCCTCCCTTTAGATACCCGCCTCGTTAGCTCCAGCGTCGCCTGCTATTCTTGCTCAATTGGACGCGGCTTTATCCCACCTGTGGTCCATCTGGGAATGTCTGGTTCTCTGCGAACCTTTGCTGATCTACGCACCCTCTCCCTCCATGACGTCTCAAGTCGTCTGGTGGCTACGCGATCTGCTCAGACCGGTGCGCGACTCACCGATGGACTGTAGCGACGATGGCCCTGAGCTTTCACTCTCTAGATACCGTCAGCCACAGATTTCCGGCCCTACTTCACGATCCACGATGATGAATACCCGGCACTCGTTAACCCCCGTATACGACCGAAGTCAGGGCTGCTCCTCGGTGTGACGAATCCGTTCGTCAGCACCGAGTGTTCTCATTGGCCACACGTGCTCAGTCTCGGTCGGGAGTCCAGGTGAGTAGCTACCGGCCCCTTTCTCTCGGACGTCGTGATGTCGACCCCTTCATTGCAGCGGCAGAGCAGATGGTGCGGGACACGTAGCGGGCCCAGCACCGGGCTGGACGACGAAGACCCACAAGCGGTACATCTCCAAAGACCGCGCATTGCTGAAACGCATGGAGAATGCGCGCGGACACGCTGTTGCTGGTGAGGAATCCTCGCTGTTGACCGAACGTGAGCGGATGCTCACCATGCTTGAGCCCAGAAGCCGAGCTATCGCACCTCATCCGACGTCATTTCTCCTCGCGCACGACCTCCCTCCTCGCCCCGCTCAATCGGTACCTCAACACGCTCCTGCCTTCTGCCCCGTCTTCTCTTGCAGTGACCTCCATCACACCCTCCCCATCTCCATCGCCGTCTCTCACGTCCCTCTCTTCTCTCTCCGCACCTGGGCCCTCGCCTTCTCTCATGTCCCTCCCCAACTCCTCAACACTCTCGGCATCCCACCCGCCGCCCCACTCGTCCTCCTCCTCTCATTCGTCACGTCAGGTTCCACCCGATTCTTTCAAGAAGCCGACCGCCCGCCTAAAGCCGTTCTCGCAGACCGCCTTCCTCGCTTCTCTCAAGGCGGGCGGGGCCGCACTACCGTTCAAGTCAGCTGCGAAGCAGAAGGAGTTCTATCAGCGCTGGCTGAAGACGCCCGCGTTTGGGATGTGGTTGGCGAGGCAGGAAGAAGTGGTTGGGAGGGTATTTGGAGGGTAGATTAATCAGGACGGGTACCCCGATTCGAAGGCGTTGTTAGAAGAGGATTTGGCACAGTTGATCAGAGAGGACGAATTCCTGACTACTTCGGGATCTGGCGCTCAGCACTGTGTGGACAATTTTGTAGCTTCTCGTGAGAGGGTGATCTGGCCTGGATCGTTCATGTTCGCCGCGGGCACACGTAGGTTCGTGACCTTGGTTACACGCATCTTGAGTATAGTCGCCTTTCTTCGCTGTAATCCCTACTGCGCAGTATCCCAGAGTCGAGTTAGTCTGCTCCTGCTGGCCGGCGCTTATATGGCAAGCCAGCGCCTAAATCTGAAAAAATGCGCGTTAGGGGCCGTTAGGTGCCTGTCTCAAATTTCTAGCTGGCGACCTACCTTCTCATCGCACTTCCAAGCAAGGGGACGCCTTATCAAACTTTTGGAGCAAGATCCCGGGCAGCTTGCTAGTGGCATCACTGAGCTTGTGCTCTGGTTCAGCTGGCTGCGGGAGTTTATCGTACGCATTCGCCAGTGGCCAGAGGAGCAGGTTAAGCAGCGCGTTCTTGCTATGAATGCCACAACGCAACAGAGGTGAAGTTCAATGCGACATCCTTGGTGTACATTGCTCCTCCAAATCCGGATCATGCCGCATTCCAACGTAGTGCGCTTCCTTCTCCATCGTGGTTGGGCCCTTCTCTCGAAGACACGCTCGGTCACGATGATCGTCTAGTAGCATTGTCGTCCGAACGCAGGAAACGATTTGAAGATCACAAGCGCATAATCAGACCTCCGACACGCGATGGAGCGAGAGCAAAAAACCATGCTGGAGCTCTGCATCGAACACAATTCATCGCTCCCCGTCAATCGCCTTGCTCCCGAAACTCTTTCGTATATCATGGTCCTTGTACAGTGCACCGAATATGTCTCATCAGATGGTGGACGATCCCAGTGGTCACCGGCGTATGTACAAGTTTGTGTTCGCTGGAGACGGATAGCCCTAGCTACGTCGAAGATATGGTACCTCCTAGACGCGATAAAACCCAGGCTGGCGTTGGCATTATGCAAACGCTTCCCAAAGAACCGTCTTCGCCTCTTCTACCGACCTTCGGCAGTTGGCGAAGTCAAGCATGAGCTGGATGCCCTGCACGAGATCGTTCTCAGGTATCCTTCTCGCATATCTGCTCTCCACATAGAAGGCGCGCGTGTCGCTGTTCACTCGGCCTTGCCGCAGTTTCAGACGTACGCCCCTGCGTTGCAAGTGCTTCATCTCGAGCCTCCCGAGCTGGATGACACGCAAAGCAAATACATCACCGGCTACCTCCAAAGCCTCCACGCTCCGAACCTTCGGGAATTGCGCCTGTACCATCTATCCCCTAACTCATACTGGGGAACACCCTGGCTCAGAGCGCTGAGTTTGAGAAGCTTGACGATCACGCCCGGTAGGATGGGGTCATTGCCTGGACTCCACAACGTACTTGCTACTTTGGAGGCCTTATCTTCCTTGGAGGTGTTGGAGCTGCATGGCCGTCTGCCTGAGGAGATCCTGTCTTTGGAGCCTTCGTCCTCCACGCGCAGGGTGCACCTACCGCTTCGCCACATCCAACTGCTGGGCACAGGCCTGGGTGTTGTATCCCTTCTCAGGCACCTGGTATTCACCAAGCCTTTGCATAAATTCGTGACGAAATGCGTAGCAGATGGGCCAAAATACTTCCCTCAGATCTGGCACTACGCCGAGCCGCACTGTCCTTCCTCACCAAGGGTCGATCTCATTATCTCAGAGGACTGCATTCGGATTAGATTCCGCCCCGCGACGATCCTGGAATTTGTATCTTTGTCTTGGGATGAGACGGAACAGATACTGCAGTCGCTCAAACCTTGTTTGCCGCGGTTGAACATTTCCAAGTTGAAATTGGATGACGAGCTCGGGGCGTTGCCTCCGGAGTTGTCGCGGTCGATTCTCGTCGAATGCCGGACGATACAACATCTACAACTCGGTTCCTCTGATGCTGTTCAGATCATTTTCGACGTAATGCGTGTCCATCGCGCTGAAAACGACGGGGTCCAGCTGCTGCCCGAACTGAGGGCTCTCCGTATTTCTCACGTCGAACATGCACCACATTCCCCATGGTTTGGTCCACTGCGCGCGGAATTAGCAAGAAGGCAGGCAAACTCCTTACGAAACGGCAGCTTACCGCTTCGGACTCTCATTCTGAAGGACTGTGAAGGATTGGATGAGACAGAAATTGATCTGTTGAGAGAAATCGAGCCTCGTTTCACTGTAGAGGTCCTGGTGAGCACAATTTTCACTCCCAATTGACATTCTCAAATCTAATTTGTCACCGTGAAGCCTGATGCCGAATCGGGATCAGACGAGGAATGAGACTGGGTCGTCGGACAACACGGACGATTCGAATCACCGCATGTGCAGTGACTTATGGAGAAGTGATGTTCTATTTTCAAACAAGGCCTTATCAATATATGAACGGTGATCTTCTAGAGTACCAGATCCCAATCAGCCTGTATCTACTGACCCAGTGACCGGGGAACATGGCCTCTGCGTATGCCAGCTTTGATGGACTGCCTGGACCTATGCGAACAACGGCGAAGGTTCATTCCCAGGTTTATCATCGGATGCGGTCCTCCGACTGCTTTCCATCCTTCCTCATAATCCGGCTCCAGATTGGACTATCGATATATCCATCCTTCCCCCGATGACGACCACTGAGGTACTGATCGTAAGCGCCTTTCAGCAATATATCCATCGATTCGGATGCAACTCACCCACTGTTGTAAGGTCGGAGCTGGCCCTGCCGGCTTAATATCTGCGTTGGTGCTCGCAAAGAACGGCATCAAACCTCGCATCGTTGACAGGGATGACAAATTCCACGTAGGATCGCGTGGCTTTGGCATTCAGGTCCGTTTTTCGTGCACTTGACTCCAGGACCTTCATTATGCTGAAGTTCAGCTTAGCCCCGCACGTTCGAGCTTTTCCAAACTCTGGGCATCGTGGAAGATCTGAAGAAGCTAGCGACACCCATCCCTACCATGAGAGCCTATAAGCTCCCTGGAGGAATAGAGCCCGTCAAGACGTGGGATCTTTACGAGAAAAGTGAGATCTGGCCGGATCGCCCGTATGTAAGGAGTTCCAACATGTCTGGAAAGAGTACCGCCGACTCACTCGTGCGCGTCTAGGCCAATGGCGCCTGTCTCAGTCAAGCAGTGCTAGAGAAGGTTATCAGAGCCCACTTGGAGAAGTATGGCGTGACTGTCGAACTGAACAAAGGTCTTATCGCGATCGAGCAAGACGCCGACGTCGTAACAGCTACTATTGCAATCCATAGATCCGGTGTCCCGACGGAGGAGCGTGAGGTGGTGGTCGCGAAATACTTGATTGGCGCCGATGGCGCTAAAGGTACGCAGGATTTGACCACTACTATCATTGTTATGACCGACCTTGAAATCAGGATCCTGTCGCAAGCTGTTAGGCTTCACCTTCGGGGGAGAGACACGCGATTCAGATGGCATGGTATGGGGAGATGTCGAGATTCAAGGACTTACAAACGATGTGAGCAGTCTCCCGATTCTGCGGTTGCGGTTGCTTAACGAAACATGTGATCGAAGTACTGGCATATCTGGGGAAAGCCTGGGCAATTCACGCAAGTAGATGACCATGCGGGACGTTCGTCTTGCTCAAACCCGTTATTAGGATCATGGCGCGGCCTTTGAGTCCGTCAGGCAACACGTTCGGCATCGGGATCACGGGCCAGAACTTCGACCCAACAGAGCTCGCACAGCGCGAGAGTGTGATCTCGTTCATTCGTCGGGAAACCGGTCGGGGTGATCTAGAGTTCGGAGAATTCAGCTGGCTTTCTTACTTCAAGTACGCGCAATCACCCGCGCCTGACTTTTACTCACCACATGCAAAGACCTAACATGCGCATGGTCAATAAGTTCCATGAGGGCAGAGCGTTCCTCGTTGGAGGTAAGGGCGGTGGTGTGAACTACGTTCATCATCGTTGATGGTCGTACGCGTTGCTTTCTCCAGACTCTGCGCACGTCCATTCTCCGACTGGAGGCCAAGGGATGAATTGTAGCGTCCAAGATGCTGTAGGCGCTTCTCGGAATAAACACGATGATTGCTATCATGCTGATTGTCTCTTAGTCAAACCTCGGGTGGAAGCTCGCGCTGGTGATCAAAGGCCTTGCTCCTCCGTCATTGCTCCTCTCATACACGGAGGAAAGGTTGCCGGTGATCGCCCAGATGTTGCACGCAACAACGGCTCTGTACACTCATACTGTGGCGAAAGAGCGGCCCCTCGAGACGCCGGTAAAGGAGGCGTCCGAGGGCGAGAACGCTTCCGGCTGGTTCCGATGGAGGAACTCGGCTCTGGAGATGTATGGCATCAACTATCGCTACAGCGAAATCGTCCTCGAGCAGCGCGACCCGAACGACCTGACAAAGGAGGATGCCCTGGGACGGGCATATTCCGGCTACGAAGGCCACGGCAATCTGCGAGCGGGCGATCGCGCACCAGATGCCCCGGGACTCGTGGCTGGAGATGGAACCGAAACGTCGCTCTTCGGCATTTTCAAGGTCGAAAAGCATACGGTTCTGGTTTTTACGGCATCTGGCGATGCTGACAACGTCGACTTGAAGAGCGACATGCCCGACTCTGTGGCTACCCACAGTCAGATCTTCCAGATCTGCAACGAGGCGGGCACCGCTTACCAGAGCGACGTCCAAGTACTCCATGATCGTGACGGCCATGCTCGCGGAGCCTACTTCGCCGAAGCTAATACCACCAACGTGGTGATCGTGCGACCAGACGGCTTCGTAGGCGCCATCGTCCGCGACCAGGACGGGGTAAGACAGTACTTCTCGAAGATTTTTTACTAGCATTGAGTTCTCGTGCAATGTCAATGTTCTCAATAGCAGCGGGCATATTCTCGGTGCTCATCAGCAAGACTGGGTGACTGAGTTGCACCAACCCAGGTGGTAGAGGCGCACCAAAACCGAACCGATCCTGAGAATATTCGCGCAGCTCCATCCACGTGCCTCATGACGCCAACTGCGCTTCATTACTGAGCAGCAACCGAAGTGAAGTATGGCCGCTCAGGATATGGGCCATATTCTATGCAACTTGTCTCTCGACACCTCCTAGCACGACTGTGCAGTACTGCCAGGAGAAACATGTCCGCCGAGCCACCGCAGAAATTCACGATCTCTAAGCTGCCGCTGCCCCCGACGTCTCATGTCCTCACTCACAAGCTCACCCCGGACAACCGCGTCCCGACGGTGGACGCATTTCGGAAAGTGCTGAGGAACGAGAAGGTTCCGGAACTCGAGGACAAGACGGGTCCGAGCATACAGCGACGCGCTCGTTTGCTGGATCCTCCCTGCCACTTCGCATACGTAGCGCCGTTACCTCTCGGCTTCCCGTACGAGATCACGCCGCCGGAGAACGAGGAAGAGATAGAGGACAAAGGAGCTTGGGTGGAGAAATGGCTGGCTGACAGAGAGGCGGTGAATGGTACGGCTGCAGAACCAAATGGAGACGCAAACGGTGCCGGACATTTGGGAAGCCGTCTGCGAATCTACTACCCCAAGAACCGCGATCAACCCCGGGAGCTCATCGGCCTCTCTGAAACTGGCCTCAGGGACTGCCTCCCTCACTTGGATGTTGGAGATGCCTTCGCCGTCTTGGGTACACCCACGCTTGCTCACTCTTTCGAGGACGAGGAGATACAGGAAGGTGACGAGGCACAGAAGAACGTGAGCTTGTTCTAGAAGTGGAGTAGTACGAAGAACATTTTCAAAATTGCTTATAGGCACGTCAAGAACTCATCGACATCGTCAGTGGACACGCTACGCTCATGTCTGACGAAAATTCGGACATGAACTACGCACCCTGGTCTCTGCGTTACAGCGGTCATCAATTCGGCTCGTGGGCTGGTCAACTTGGAGATGGTCGTGCCATCAGTTTGCGTATGTTCGTTGCTTTCACGCTGTCGTCACGAGATTAACGATTCGCTGTAGTCGCGACTCCGCATCCGGCTTCACCTAATCAACCGGATCTTTCGTATGAGTTACAGCTCAAGGGTGCCGGTAGGACGCCGTTTTCGCGTTCAGCGGACGGCTTAGCCGTTTTGCGAAGCTCTGTACGCGAATTTTTATGCTCCGAAGGTTTGTTCGATGCAGAAACGTATATTCAACCATCGCTAATCCCGCTTGCTTTAGCAATGCACGCGCTGCGCATTCCCACTACGAGATCGCTCTCGCTTGTCTCTCTACCCGCGCTCTCCGTATATCGAGAGCGGGTCGAGACAGCGTCCGTGTTATGTCGCGTCGCGCCCAGCTTCCTGAGGATCGGCAGCTTCGAGGCTTTGAACCCGCCAAAGGGTACGTGCACGCTGTCACTCCACCCTTTGCATTTCATGTCCTCAACTGGGTGACGCCTGTGCCGTTGCACCTCAAGTACCCCCGAAGATGACCTCGACCGCTAACAATCTCACAGGCATGTTTTTCTTTGGCGGCGGGCAGCAAAAGGCCGACTACGACGCGCTGCGCATCCTTGGCGAGTGGGTTGCGAAGAAGGTTTTGTTCATGGACGTTAAGGAGAACGAGGCGTGGGGCAAGAAGATGCTGTTAGAGATTGCGAGGCGTAATGCGAGGATGGTGGCGGGTTGGCAGGCGTATGGGTTTATGCACGGAGTAATCAACACGGACAAGTGGGTATCACACCCTGGGAGCTTGTGGCGCATCACTGATGTTGTCTTCAGCGTCTCGGTGCTGGGCCTGACTATTGATTACGGTGAGCGTTGTCATTCAGGGTCCGATCGAGGATTGGTTCTGATCAATGGTGTTGCTCAGGTCCATATGCATTCATGGATGTGTTTGATCCTTTCCATATTTGCAACCATAGCGACGAAGAAGGACGCTATAGCTATCAGGTATGTCAAGCATCGATGTTCCCGTTTGCCCTTCCATGACTCCGTCCTTGATGTCCTGTAGAATCAGCCGAGCATGATGTAAGGACACATATAGCTCCTTTCTTACTGGACTCACGGCGTCATACTTACGCAGTTTATTCGCCATGCGCTCACTTCTAAACGCACTTGCGCCTCTGATTGGAGCGGAGGCCGAACTGGGTAAGGCGGTTGGCCCTCAGTGGGCCTCCGAAAAGTCGAGCGACGAGATTGCAGCGTGGGCGGAGAAGGGTGTGGAGGACGTTCAGGACGAGCTTCAGCAGGAGTTCCAGCAGATATGCGCAGAAGAGTACGGCAGACTCATGCACCAGGTGCGTTCTAGAACAAGATGACTGAAACGGTGATGCTTATGCTACATCTCAGCGTCTTGGCCTTAAAGGGCAGGAGCCGACGGACGAAGCTGAAATTGTTCGGCCGCTGCTGGATCTGATCAAGAACCACAAGCTTGATTTTCATTCGGTGTTCCGGAAGCTCGCCTATTTCCGTCCGAGCCTTCTGGAGTCTTCAGCTCACGTCGACGGAGAGGCAGCTGGAAGCTCGTCAGAGCCAAACACCGGGGCGACGCAGAGCCCGCTTGAGAAGTTCCTGTCTGCCGTCCTGAGTCAGACACCGTACGAACTGCTAGACAGGGCACAGGCCGCGAAGGATGTTTTGACGTGGCTGGACAAGTACGCGGAGAGGCTCGAGCGGGATACGGCGCAGTGGGGCGAGGATGCGGATGCGAAGAGGCAGGAGGCTATGTTGAGCGTGAACCCGAGATTCATCCTTAGGCAGTGGGTGTTGGAGGAAGTCATCAAGAAATGCGAGCAAGACGTGGACAGCGGGAAGAGGGTATTACGGAAGGTGCTGCAGGTCTGTCCACCCATAGTTTCGTCGTGATAGAAGAGTATTGCTGACGAGAATGTGAAAGATGGCATGCTCGCCGTACGAGAAGTGGGGTGCTGAAGATCAGGTTGAGCTCTCGGACGATGTCGATAAGGAGGTAGCGGAAGAACGGCGGTATTGCGGTATGGGCGAGAGGAAGATGCTGGGCTTCCAGTGCAGTTGTTCTAGTTGAATTGCATGGTGCGGCATAACGATGCAAAATAGCTAGGTCAGATTGGTAAATCTTAGTACATAAGCCCTGGAACTCGGAAGCCAATGTACGGACTCGAGTAGTAAGGTGCAGCCCGTGTCCGCCGCAAGCGCAGGCTGAGCCGCAGTTCCCACGTACCACTATCACGAGCCTGTGAACTCACCTACCGCGACGGCGATGCTCCCGCCGGTGGTTAGATCGCCAAGCTGACACGCCCCATGTTGCCTTTGGATGGCATACGTGTGGTTGAGGTGAGCGCGGTGGACTCCCCTAGTCGCGCGAGACCTCATGGAACGCCCTAGTTCGCCGGCCTTGCGCCAGCGCCATTCGCTGGTCTTGTACTGGCCGACTGGGGTGCAGATGTCATTCGTATTGACAGAGCTGGCCAGGCGACTTCCACAGATGTCCTTTGCCGCGGAAAACGTTCCTTTGCTGCAAATCTGAAGCATACGGCTGGCAAAAACATCGTGCTTAAGCTCATTTCAAGTGCGGATGTCTTGATTGACCCCTTTCGCCCTGGTGTGCTTGAACGCCTCGGATTCGCCCCCGAAGTTTTCCTTGGTCCAGAAGGAATCAATAAACGCTTGATATACAGCAGAATTCGGGGGTGCGTAAGTCGATCGTTCTGTGGCAACTGGCGTCACAGGAGTATCTAGCTTTCCTATCGGAGATACTCGACAGAATTCGGCAGGTGGGGTCATGCAGTACATCGACTCTTTCAGCACTCATCGATGTTTTAGGACATGATATCAATTATCTTGCTGCCAGCGGTGTTCTCTCCGTGCGTGAGATGACTCTCATACTCATATGCCCAGCAACGTGAAACCGGACCGGTGCAGATGCTTCCCGGAACGGACAAACCCATGTTTCCGTTAAACCTCTTGGCAGACTTCGGCGGTGGAGGATTGCTCTGTGCCCTCGGTATCATCCTCGCGCTCTTCCAACGTCAATCAACAGGAGTTGGTCAAGTCGTAACCACTGACATGGCGAGTCCTCGGGATAACGTGATGTAACACGAGAATTGAGGGAAAATCATTAGGTCTCAGGAACTCGCTACATATCATCGTTCCCATTACTGAATACTGCGAATATGTCGTCACCGTGGTTCTCCGGCTCCCGAGGCACCAACCTGCTGGATGGCGGCGCCCCATTTTACGATATTTACGTCTGCTCTGACGGTGGATATATTTCGGTTGGATGCCTTGAACCGCAGTTCTTCACCGCATTCATTGACAGCCTACGCTCGGCTTTGCCACGCGACTTCTCTGTGGGAGGATGGATACCGAGCTTGGCGAGTCTCGAGGATCGAAGTCAATGGCCTCAGCTACGCGAATACATTGGTACAGCTTTTCGCGCGCACACCAGAGACTATTGGGCCGGAGTTTTTGACGGTGTGGATCAGACATAACTTATCCGTAATCTCAACTGATCAACTGTTATTATTTAGCGACTGACTCCTGCGTGGTGCCTGTCCTCAGCCCCACCGAAGCATCTGCGAAATTGGGGTCGTCGATTCCGTTGCGACATCCGTGTCTGAGTGCCGCTGTTAATCCGCCACGATCTTCCCACCAATCACACGCGACGATCGCACCCGGTCGACACACTCACGAAGTCCTGATGGAGTTGGGATATTCTGATGCTGATCGACGTCGACTTGTCCTGAGTGGCGCTGTCGGAGGCTCTTCGGTGGGATTGAACATGAATCAAACAAAACTGTGATTGACTACCCACGGGCGGAGCATAGTGTATTATGTACGAACAATACGTAACAGTAACTTCCCACAAGATTCCGGTGCTGGTACTCTCGCAGTGGGCTTGCATACCCCGGCTACCAAACACTGCCGCGGTCGAAGGAATGCACTATGGCCTGGCGCATCGCATTCTGCCCAGCCTCCGGAGCTGTTAGCGTCGCATTTGGCTTTTGTATTCATGCAGGAAGAGAAGAACTCTACAGACGGTCAACGATAGCCAACGATAAGGCTGTAACTGGAATTATAGACGAGCTATGTCTACATCGCGCTGAGAATGCTACAAGTAAGGTGAACGAACGAACCGCTCAGAATCTATGGCATGGCGAAGTCCGCGGTAATCGAACAGCGGGCAACTTAATGATAAGTATGGTAAGGGACGAATATAAGGGAGAGGCTAAGCTGCAGTATAAAAAATCTAGAGAAGGAGTGACTGGTCCATGAATAAATCAAGTAATGGATAGGTGGTGAACACCCTCAATGCTCTTTGACAGCAGGGCGCTTCTCCAAGAGGGGTACGATACGAGTGCGCTTCACCTCGAGCCCGTGACGGCCAAAGTAACGCTGACTTTCGAAGCTCCATTGGTCGTTAGTGCGGACGAGGTTGCCGATGCTCTCGATGTAGCGTTGGACACTCGGCTGCATGCACGCGGGGTCATTCTTCGAGTCTTCCCAGAGCTTCACGAACTCCGCCGCGAGCTGCTCGTGACGCCGGCCAGTAAAGGCCATGGCTCGGGCAAGGTTCATGCCCACGCTATGCATCACGACGGTCACGAAGTTGTGATCGGCGTCATCCTGAGACTGCTCCCGGTTGTAGGAGTACATGTCCTGTAGATCATGGGTAAGAATCCGAACTAAGCGTGAGCTCAAGACATACGTTAGACAGAGTGATCACGTCGATTGCGATGCGAGTCATCTCTTCGATAAGCGGAAGGTCGAAGATTTCCTCCGGTATGTCCTCTTCAAGGAGCATGAGAGCAAGCAAGGGTCTGCAACCGATGTTCTTGCGCCGGACCTCCATGTATCCGTCAATGTCGCGAACGTGCCGACAGTCTCTGTCGCGGGCTTGATCAACGACGGATTCGAGGTAGTCGCCAAAGCTTTTCAGGAAACGGCGCTGCATCACATCGCTCGCATCGACGATTGCACGTTCCCAAAATCTGGTACAGGAAAGTCAGTGAGAGCATTATATACCCGAAACAAACGACCTACTGCCGAGTGATTTCTCCGCCAACCCATTCGCCTGCGGGGCGAGGCTTGTGTGGGTTGCGCAGGGCATCCAGAACAATGTCTACTTGACTGCGGACCACATCCGCAGATTGCAAGTCGGAGAACTCGTCCACGACGAAGAATAAGTTGATCAAGTCGCACCCGACTCTGAGGTGGGCTACACGGGAAGTGAGTCGCAGCACGGACGGGTGGACTCGGGGACAACACACATAGAGACATCTTAGGATAGGCGAGAGCCGCGAACAGGCCTATGCAATATCGTCAGCTTGTCAACAAGGTGTCACGAAGCAGTACTAACCGAAGTCGCAACGGTTGAAGGCATCCTGAGCCCTCGGCTCGAAGGCACGGAAACTCTCGATCCAGGACTGCGACGCATACTTCGCCTCCTGATAGTGGGGGTTAATCCTACGAGGGAAGGGCCATTGTACAAGGGTGCGAGGAATCCGGATGATTTTCTTCTGAGGACGTCCCATATTGGCTGGGTGTGGGTGACCGACTCACCGACTATGAACGAGCTTTATAGAGCCCCGACGCGGCTTCTCCGGGGTGCAGGGATGCGGAGCCATATGAGAGCCAAGTGAACGGCGAAGTCATCGGGCTCCGGCGGCTCGCGAGTCAAAATGTGGGGACGGCGACGTAGGAAATGCATCGGATATAAGAATTGAAACATTTGTTTCACTTCTGTTCTTATTTCCAAGTATAGTCGGTCTGGACAGAAAAAGCGCTGTCGTCTCGGCGTCGACGATGCATAGCATTCGTCGCGCGAACGCGGGGCTGATGGCGAAGGCGCCGCACTGTACATCGCAGGTGCGAATGTGATATCGCGCGGGGCCAATCTGGGGAGAACAATTGGTGGATCTGAGAGCATCGGTTTTCCCGCACGCGAGCGACACGCGGGATAGACGCAAAATGAAGAACTTTGCTCGGGGGAACACCTGGGAACGCGCTCCGCGCCGGCTAGGCCTTCGCGCCCCTTCCACGTTTCACAGTGCCCACGACGTACCGAGCAAGCGTTCCGGCCTATGGCAGCGTTTCCCGCGTGAATACATATCAGCGACCCCATAATATGCAGTGTATTCCGGTGCCGGTTCCGCGCATAGGTGCGGCGAGGGCTCACGGATGCATTTTCGGGAGAAATCAATGTCTGCGCTACGGCGTTGTCCGGTGTCATGCCGATATCACTGTGCGCGCGGTATACCCATTGATTGAAGAAAACTATCGTGCGTGGGTGACCCACTCACAGGAGATGTTGATCTCTCTATGTTGTTTCCAATCCTCGCGAACCACGTCAAGTGGCCAGAACTTCCGAAGCGCGCAAAGCGAACTTCTCCGCCACGCGAGCGAGGGGGTCCTGGGCGGACAAACTTGGCGTGCAAGCTTAACCGAAGTGAACAAGGCAAAAAGATGAGATCTCGAGTTGGCGCTCACCGGTTCATTGGTTCTCGCCTTCGTCACATACGGATCACTGGGCACGGACTCCGCCCTTACTTCACGCGCGGAGTCATTCGGCTAACCATTGCGCAGCGGAAACACTCACTCAGCGGGTCCGCGAATCGCACGGGTTATGTCCGCCTGCAGTAGCGCTAAACTTTGAGACATCAACACAGCCCCGAGCGGCTTTGTTACCATAGGGAGTGTAGAGTTTCGGAAAATGTTGAGAGCAAGAAGGAACGTTTTCAATTTGGGGGTTCTGGCATTACACACGGATCACACGGTCAGGTGAGAGTTATCGCGCGCCACAATGTACTGTAGTTTTACGACCTTATGTTCAGGTTTGTAGAAGGGGGACAGGGACACGTTAGTTCAACTATCCGTGGGAAGTTCATTTTGACCCGGCCCGTTGGTCCTGAAGTGATATACATCACATTTGTGTTTTCCACAGTCAAAGCATTATTTTCCCACACTTAGTTACGGACGTCCGGCAGGTGAGGGGACAGGGGACCACCTGTCATTTTAGGTTCAGTTCATGAAGCCATGGGGACAGGGGACGAACATAAGGTCGTAAAACTACAGTATTACACATTACATAGACTTCCCCCGACTTCCTCTCACTGCCACGCGCATCATTCAGAGCTCCCGCTGCAATCGTAGTCTCGTAACCACACTGCCTGGGCGACGAGCAAGCAAAGTGCCTGTCGGCACTTTGCTTGCTCGTCGCCCAGGCAGTGTGGTTACGAGACTACTGCAATCGCACCGCTGTCATTGCATGTACACAAATGGCCTGCAGGGTCATGCTATACAGGGTCATGGGTGTATCACTGACCAATATCTCAGTTCACACCGGATCCTTTTGTTCTACAATAGCTTCCAGGCGCGCTGGTGGACGATGATGCACAGGCATCAACGGGACCCATCAGCGAGACCCATCACAGATCTCGTATCTGGTCAGGGTCGACGTATTTGCGGAGCAGCGCGAATTTGGTCATGCTATAGCATCACGGAATTGGAACGCGTATTGCGGAGCTTCGGTGCGACGGCCTCGTGGATTTCATATTCCGAACATCGCGTCTTCGAGAGACCGGAAAACTGCGAACGGTGCTGCAGCTCTTTCAATCTTCACACTTTTGTTCCCAAACTCTGCTTGTGAGACAACAAGCGGGAGCGACGGGACCATGCCTTAATAATATACGGAGAAACATAGATCCCTTACTCACCGCGGTCGCAATACTTATCAGCACCATAATTGCACCACAAGCAGTATCGGTGTCATACACCCTCTTGCGCGTTTGCATGGGCGCCTCGAGCGACAAATTATTTTCTCCGCACTCTGAAGCTCCGTCTTTTACTGTCGGATCTTCTGATCAGCCACCGTCGCGGTACTTTGGACGGCATCAGCCGCACAGATCGGAAATCGCTCAGCTGGGAAGGGACGAAGTTTAAGTTGAATAGCACGAGGCAAGGCGTACAGTCTCATTGCCAGCTTTTTGTTCTCAACCCATTCAATCTCCGGTGCCGCGATGAGCGATGATGAATGCCGCAAAGGTCAATGGGGCTGAGAGCTCATCGACATCGATGAACATTCTTTTCTCCATCTGTCCTCCCATCCAAGCGCCGTAAGCTCGTGCCGACGGCCCTTTCCTTTGGGAAAACAGCGCGCTCGGTTGTCTCGGTCGAACAAAAGGGGAGTGGCGGTGGACTTGCCATATTTGGACCCGTATTGTCCACAAAAAGCAGGTGGGCACCGCCCCAGACCCGACGCTTCGGGCTTGTCGCTGTTGGTGGCTAACCAATGACCGACGCTGTCTCACCGCGCCCAGCATCGTGAGCGGCGACGGCGGTCATTAAACCTGTCCTTCCTCTTCCTTCATCTCAGCTGGCCTGGTCTTTGCTGTCGCGTCCCCTTTCTTCTTCCTTTCCACTCTTTCATCGACGTACAAAACCCCTGTTCAAGTTCTTGTGTCTGTCTGCGATCACGATGTTCAATCCGGAGTCACTTTGCGGTCATCAGCGCTTTGCGCTCAGCGTACGTTTCACGTTTTCTTAGCTGGGCCAGAGCTAATACGCAAGCCGGGAATGTAGGGCTCGCCCTCGACCTGCGCCCTTGATGTCGTTATAGTACCGATTCCGTCCATCCTCTTCATTCTCGGTTCCGGGGTGATTCTCCTCAAGTCTGGAAGGTCCCTGTGGCACCCGCAGGTTGCCGGCGGCCTACCCAAGTGGCTCCATATTCTCTACGCAGCGCTCGTGTTCGCCGCGTTTGGCATGGGCGTGTTGGAAATCGCGCGGGACATCGCTGCGGACTTTGGCGTCGGCTTGCTGCCTATAGATCTAATTGCTGTAGCGTTCGCTTTCTTGCTGCTGGCTGTCAAAGGCCGCAGGAGGTCCTCAACGATCAGCCTCGTGAGTTTACCGCCCCTACTCAAGCTCGGAGTGATTTGACAACTGACGAATTCACGATGGCAGCTGTTGGTCGTGTATTGGGCGCTGTACGCCATCGTAGCCGTAGTCAAGGTTGCTCGCCTGCACCTTCTGGAGACGGAGAACCCGACGACGATGAAGAACTCGAACTACCCAAGCTCCGATTTGTTCCTGGATAACGCAGTCATGGTAAGTGCTGCATCCCACCAGCATCGAATGGGCGCGTTTCGTCTGATGTTGGGTGACATTAGCTCGGGTTGTACATTTCCTTCACGATATTCGAGATGACCCAGCTCTTCTTGGTACGAGGTATTGAGGACAAGGTGATCAAGTTTGGCGCCATTCCGACCAAGGTCTAAGCCACTGGCAACTGTGTGCAATCGGATTCATTGCACTCGCGACGCGCACGGCGTTCTCGATTATGGATGGTTGTATACTACTACTGGCCTGGTGTATCAGTATAATATTGTGTACGTGCTTGTATGTCCAGGAGGAATATACGCTGCAGCATGTGGAACAACCAGAACCATAAACTCGGGTTCAGCTTTTCTTCCAGTGCATCTTCCACCTTTGCCCGAGTTTGTGACATGGCCTCCGCCGCAACGACCTCGAATAATGCGGGCTCGGCAGTGGCAGGCCTACCCACCGCCTCTTCGTCAAAGGTAGATTCACATCGCGCCCGTGTTCCATGGTGCCAACGATTCATAAACAGGCTTGTAGGGCAAGACGAAGGCGAAGCAACGATATCTGAAGCGGAAGAAGGAAAAACGTAAATCGAAAAAACGCGCGCCTGCGCTCGCAGACAAAGGGGGGAAGCAACAGGACAAGGCAAAGGATGCCGACGCAGATGTTGACATGGAAGGCGAGGGAGAAGAGGACGAAGATTGGGAGGATGTGCAGGAGGAGCGGGAAGATCAGGAACAGGAACGGGGAGTAGATGAAACAATGGAGAGGAAGAAGCGGAGGAAGGAGAGGAAGGAAAAGAAAGATGGAGAGCGGAAGGATAAGGCGGGGAGGGAGCGCAAACGGCGGAGGCTCTCGCCACCCTCAGAGCACGAGGAGGAGGAGAAGGACAAGCCTGACGAAGATCAAGACCAAGTTGCCGAAGCAGACGCAGACCGGGGCGATAAACCTGCGCCGCCGAAGAGACAACCGACGCCCGACCTCCCCGGCGCGCTCCCGTCGTTCCCGCTCCCGCGACGACCAGACGCGCCGTCCAAGCTCGATCTCGCGTTGCAAGGGCTCGACAGCGCGCTAGCGAACGCGGAGGTTGTTGATCCGGCCGTCACGCGATCCGTGGACGATGCGTCGCTGAGCGAGAAGATGCGCAGGCGGCTGAAGGAGCTCGGAATCGGCGAGCTGTTCGCGGGTGAAGTCTTTCTGCACCATCCCCCCGGTTATTCATCTCGTACTCACTGCTGCGTGGTGTGCAGTGCAGACTGCGCTCCTGCCGTTCCTCCTCCCGTCGTCGCCCGCGCAGCGCGCGCTGTACATGCCTTATGATCCGCCGCGCGACGCGTGCGTCTCGGCGCCGACGGGTAGCGGCAAGACGCTCGCGTATGTCATTCCTATAGTCGAGGTACGCCCCCCGCCTCCTCTTTCTCGTTCGTTTGCCCGAGGATCAACAGCTGACGTCAGTATAAATTCGCGCAGGTATTGGCGTCGCGGATTGTAACGCGGTTACGCGCACTGGTCGTGCTCCCGACGCGCGATCTCGTCGCGCAGGTGCGCGAGACGTTTGAGGCGGTTGGGAAAGGGCGCGGGCTCAAGGTGGGCTTCTTGATGCATGCAAAGAATTCCTTTGAAGCTCATATACGGTATAGATCGCCACCGCGACAGGCCAACATTCGTTTGCCCACGAGCAAACGCAGCTTATGGCAGACCGATCGAAGCCGTATGTTTCCTTACCACCTCAGTTCGGAGAAACGAGATCTGACGAAGCATATGCGCGTGATCGCCTTGTTCAGGTTACTCGGCGGATCGAGCAAGGTCGACGTGCTGATTTGTACGCCCGGGCGGCTGATCGACCACCTCGAGGGCACGCCCAACTTTACGCTGCAGCATCTCCGCTTTCTCGTACGTTTGTCTGTTGATCATACCCTGAATCAGACCCGACGTGCTCAGTCAAAGAACAGGTAATTGACGAGGCGGATCGCCTGCTCGCGCAGTTGTTCCAAGACTGGCTTGCGAAGGTACTGGCCGCCACACGCCCGCCGTCTTCGCTGTCTTCCGCCTTTGCCTTATCGTCGCCCTCCTCCTCTGTGGTACCCCATGCGGACGCGCTTGCGCCCGCGTTCGCCTCGCTACTCGGACTCAGTCCTTCGTCCCCCTCGGGCCTGCTGACGGAGTTCGACGAGCCCAAGGCTTCCTCGTGCCAGAAGCTGCTGTTCTCCGCCACACTCACGCGTGACCCGGGGAAGCTCGCGGCGCTGGCGTTGAGGGAACCCAGGTACTTTGTCGTCGCCGGCGAGCGCAAGCGTGCACAAGGAGCAGAAGAAAGGGAGGAGGAGGCAGGTAAGATGGACGGCGTGGTGGACTTTGTGATGGAGAAGTTCAGCGTGCCGGAGACGTTGGAGGTGCGCTCTCTCCTCTTTCTCTGGTCTGAATCCATGGACCTCCTTTCTGAACGGCGATTGTGCAGGAGCATTACCTCGTCACATCCGCGGCGCAGAAGCCGCTCGCGCTCATGTACCTCGTGCACGCGCGGGGCGTCGGTGCGGACAGCGGGGGCGTGCTCGTGTTCGCCAAGTCGGCCGAGGCCGTCGCGCGTCTGGTGAAGTTTGTCGAGTTTTTCGAGGAAGCGCGCGTTGACGCTCTCCCCGCGGATACCGGTCGGCGGCGGGTGAGCGTGAAGGCGTATTCGAGCGATCTGGCGCCGGGGGAGCGGAGGGCGATCTTGGAGGGGTTCAAGGCGCGAAAAATTGACATGTGGGTAACTTGACTTCTCTTTTTCGACTTTGGGTTGGATGCGGGGCGTTTGCTGACGTTATGGGGATAGGTTGGTGTGCTCGGATTTGGTGGCGCGTGGGATGGATATTAGCCATGTGGAGCATGTTGTGTCGTACGATGCCCCGGTGGACGTGCGGAAGTATGTGCATAGGGTGGGCAGGACGGCGCGGGCGGGGAGGAAGGGGTGTGCGTGGAGTTTGGTGGAGGAGCAGGAGGTGAGGGTTTCTTACTCTTGCGTCCTTGCAGTGGATGTCCAGGCTGACGTCGGTTGCAACGCAGGCGAGATGGTTCAAGGAGATGCTGCGCGAGGCGGATCATCTAGCGCGGGTGAAGCACGTTAGGGTCAGAGACGAGGAGAAAAAGTGGAAGGAGCTGGTGCCGTTCAATGAGGTGAGCGGTAGCCGACTGGTCATCCTCACAATCAACTCATGTTTGCAACTCAGGCGGCATTGAAGAGGCTCAAGGAGACGTATTCGCGATGATCATGGCGCGTGCCACCGGTACTCATCCTACTATAGTGGTCTGCATCTCACTGGTCGGTCTCGGCCCCCGCGAGGAGGAGATAAGATCGGGTGCTTATCAGGACAGAGGGCGCGCTTCGGTGCAATGAGGCTGTGCTTCACGTCGGGACGGAGGTGAGCATGTGGCGCAGGACGTGCCGTTGGCGAGCCGGGCATGAACGCGGATGTGGAACTCCCGTCGGAGAAACTGAACTTGGGTCAACCTGTTCGCTCGTGGCCGTTCGGGCATCGTCGACTGATCGCTCGACGCAGAACAAAGCGGTAATAGCGAGCGTGCATTGCAAAAGTAATTGTAAACGCGCCCAATATGACGAATTTGACGGTGATATATCATTCGCTGTACCTCGTGCTGCGCCCCTCCGGTAACGCTCCCTCCCGCAGTTGGCTGTGATTGCCTCTGATTGCACGCCAGGTCTAAAGATGGCACCGCGAACCGCGGCCTCCGGCCTCGAGCATGCTGCGGGGCGCAGGGCGGACCGCATGGGACGCTGACTCAGGCCAAAATACAAAATCTCGCCTCCGGGGTGGGAGCGTTAGCTTTGCCTTTGCGCTGCTGCGACCTTTCGTGCTCGTTGCGGGAGAGAACCGTTTGGGTTTTGGGTCCTGCGCTTCAGCTTACGAGCAGTCGATCCACCGGTAATAGGAGGTGGGGCAAGGTCCGATTGACTGTCTTCAACTGGGAGCCGGCATTCGTCATCGACTCGTAGACGCCCTTCATCCCTGTCTCTTCAGCAAGGAAGGACGACGTCGAGCAGTAACGCAACGATGGCACGGACGAGCACCGACAAAGTACAGGAGAAGGAGATGAAGGACGTCGAGGCCGGCAGCATCAAGACCGAGTCCGCCGAGGACGATTTGAAGAAGGATATTCAGCAGCAGCCGGAGTTGGTGGGATACGATAAACGGCCGATGTGAGTAGCGTCGTTGTTATATATATTCTGCAGCGCATTGCAGAGCGAGGACCTCCTGGATGACTGTACTCGTCCGGTGCTCATCCCGCTCGGCGATCACCTCATACTCCCGCTGCGCGTCCCACACTTTTCCTAATTGCTCTCTTCGTCTCATTGCAACAATGGTATACTGATTATGGAGTTATGCTCCACAGATGGCTCCGCGTCCCCTTCGTATCCAGCCACCGCCCCCCGCCATCCGGATCCGTCGCCGACGCGCCGCCCATCCCCGAACAAAACGCGGGTTGGTTTTCGCTCCTCGCCTTCAACTGGATTACGGACCTCCTCGCGCTCGGCTACGCCCGCCCCCTGGAAGCGTCCGACCTGTACGCGCTCCAGCCCGAGCGCTCCGCCGCCCTCATCGCCGACCGGATTGAGGCGAGCTTCGAGAAGCGCAAGGCCAAGGCGGACGAGTGGAATGCACGCGTGGCGAGAGGGGAAGTGAGGGCGCCGGTGTGGAAGCGCGCGCTGTGGTTGCGGAGCAGGAACGGGGTGGAGCTTGAAAAGCGGTGGAGGGAGCGCGAGGGGAGGCGGAAGGCCAGCCTAGTGTGGGCACTAAACGACGCGGTGTTCTGGTGGTTTTGGAGCGGAGGAGTGTTGAAGGTCATCGCTGATACCGCGCAGGTCACGTCCCCGCTCATGGTCAAGGTACGCGAGTGCTTCTTCCGTCGAATTGTGCATCGCTAAACGCACCGCATATAGGCACTCATTACGTTTGCGACCGATTCCTATCGCGCGCACAAGCTGCACGAAACCTCGCCCCACGTCGGGCGCGGTGTCGGTCTCGCCATCGGTCTCCTCCTGCTCCAGCTCCTCGCGTCCGCATGCACCCACCACTTCTTCTACCGCGCCTCCTCCACCGGCGTCCTCCTCCGCGGCGGACTCATCACCGCCATCTACCGCCGCTCGCTCCACCTCTCCTCTCGCGCGCGCTCCGCGCTCCCGAACGGCAAGCTCGTGAACCACATTTCGACGGACGTGAGCCGGATCGACTGGTGCTGCCAGTTCTTCCACATGTCCTGGTCCGCGCCGATCCAGCTCGCGGTTTGCCTCGTCATCCTCCTCGTGCAGCTCGGGCCTAGCGCGTTGGCCGGATTTGGCTTCTTCGTGCTCGTGACGCCGTTGCAGACGTGGGCGATGAAGCGGTTGTTCGGGATCAGGAAGAAGAGCATGGTGTGGACGGATAAGCGCGCGAAGCTGCTGCAGGAGCTGCTCGGCGGCATGCGCGTCCTCAAGTTCTTCGCATGGGAGGACGCATTCCTCGCCCGCATCGCGGACTATCGCAAGCACGAGATTACGCGAGTCACCCCCTGCCTCCTTCCTTTTGTGTACGCTCGTCTGACCTTTGTATCCGTTAGGCACATTCGGAGCTTGCTCCTCCTCCGTTCGGTGGCCAACGCGGTGGCGATGAGTCTGCCCGCGCTCGCGAGCGTGCTCTCGTTCGTCGCCTACTCGCTCAGCGGGCACGCGCTCGAGCCGGCGGTCATATTCACGAGTCTGACGCTCTTCCAGCTCCTGCGCATGCCGCTCATGTTCTTGCGTGCGTTCACTCCTTGACCGGACCATGTCATCCCCCATCGTTGCTCACGGAACACGTATCTAACAGCCGTGTCCTTCTCGGCCATCGCGGACGCGCAGAACGCGATCGAGCGCATCTACGGCGTGTTCGAGGCTGAGCAGCTGGACGAACACAAGACTTTCGATCCCGACTTGGACGCAGCCATCGAGGTCGAGGACGCTGATTTCACGTGGGACAGCCCGCCGCCCGCCGAGGTGCAGAAGAAAGAGAAAAAGAACCGGCTCAAGGGCCTCGGGCGGGCGCTCAAGGGCAAGAAGACGAAGTCGTCCCCGGGAACGCCGTCGGGCACGGGCGCGGTCACCCCGGCCGTCGCGGAGGAGAAGGACAAGGGCGAGATCTTCCGGCTGAAGGGGATCAACCTCTACGTGCCCCGCGGCAAGCTCGTCGCCATCGTCGGCCCCGTCGGGAGCGGCAAGACGAGCCTGCTCGAGGGCCTCATCGGCGAGATGCGGCGGACGAGGGGCGCGGTTGCTTTTGGAGGGAGTGTCGGCTATTGCCCGCAGAACGCGTGGATACAGAACGCGACGATCCGGGAGAACATATGCTTCGGCAGGCCGTGGGAGGAGGAGCGGTACTGGCGCGCGGTGAAGGACAGCTGTTTGGAGGCCGACCTGGAGGTCTTGCCGAACGGCGATTTGACGGAGGTGGGCGAGAAGGTCAGTGTTCGCGAGCTGCCTGCGGGAGGAGCGTGAGGCTGAGGCGCGGTTACGACGTAGGGCATCTCCCTCAGTGGCGGGCAGAAGCAAAGGCTGAACATCTGTCGCTTGATCTATTGCGACACGGACATCCAAATCTTCGACGTGAGTCTCCCCCGCATGTGACCCTCATCGTTGAATGTCCGACACGTGTGCCCTCCAGGACCCGCTGAGCGCGCTCGACGCGCACGTCGGGAAAGCCGTGTTCACCAACGTGCTCCAGAACGCGGCGCCGGGAAAGACGCGCCTGCTGGTCACGCATGCGCTGCACTTCCTCCCACAGGTGGACTATATCTACACGATGGTCGAGGGGTGCGTCGCCGAGCGCGGGACGTACGCCGAGCTCATGTCGCAGGAGGGCGAGTTTGCGCGCTTCGTGCGCGAGTTCGGGAGCCAGCTCGCCCGCGAGGAGGAGGAGGAAGAGCGCGCGGTCGAGGCCGTCGAGCTGGCCGTGACGGACGAGGAGGAGGAAGCGGAGAAGCGCAAGGTGGAGAAGAGGCGGAAGATGATCGCGGGCAAGGCGATGATGCAGGTCGAGGAGCGCAACACGGGCGCTATCAGCGGCGGCGTGTATGCGGCGTACATACGTGCGGGCGAGGGAAAGTTGCTCGTGCCCTTCTTGCTGCTCAGTTTGACGCTCATCCAGGGCGCGACCGTGCTGTCGAGTTACTGGTGAGTGCAAGGAAATACCGCCGCGTACATCGAGCTGAAGCAGGCGCGGTGCAGGCTCGTGTGGTGGCAGAACATGTCGTTCAACCAGTCTCAAGGCTTTTACGTACGTGAATGCTTGTCGTCGAGGTGGACATGCGGGCTCATCTAGGGTGTAGATGGGTATTTACGCGATGCTTGGTGTTTCGCAAGCGGTGGCGTCAACGTTCATGGGCTTCGCATTCTCGTTCCTCACGTACTACGCGTCGAAGAACCTGCATCGAGACGCAATCACGCGGGTGATGCACGCGCCGATGTCGTTCTTCGAGACTACGGTGGGTGTTGCGATCACCTCTTCGACGACGGAGGTGGTACTGAGGCCGTGACGCTGGCAGCCCTTAGGACGGATCATGAACCGATTCGCGAAGGATATTGATACCATCGACAACACATTGGGAGATGCCTTGCGCATGTTCGCCAATACATTATGTACGATATTCTCTTTCTTCCTGTGATTGCCTGTTCCTGACGGTGTGTATAGCGGGCATTCTCGGCGCCATTATCTTGATTTCGATTATCCTGCCCTGGTTCCTTATCGCCGTATTCGCGATCCTGTTCGTCTACTATTTCTATGCCATCTTCTACCGTTCAAGCGCTCGGGAGCTCAAGGTGAGGTTCCCAATGCTCCGCGAGATTAGATACTAACGACCTTGCAGCGTTTGGATGCAATCTTACGATCGTCGCTCTACTCGCATTTCAGCGAAAGCTTGTCGGGCCTGGCCACCATCCGGGCGTACAATGAGACTGATCGGTTCATCAAGGAAAACAAGGAGCGCATGGACATTGAGAATCGCGCGTACTGGCTTACGGTCACGAACCAGCGCTGGCTCGGGATCCGGCTTGATTTCCTTGGCACGATCCTCACCTTCATCGTCTCGCTCCTCACTGTCGGCACGCGCTTCTCGCTAAACCCGGCGCAGACGGGCGTCGCGCTCTCATACATCATCTCCGTCCAGCAGGCGTTCGGCTGGATGGTCCGCCAGTCGGCCGAAGTAGAGAACGACATGAACTCGGTTGAGCGTATCATGCACTACGCAACGGCCATCGAGCAGGAGGCGCCAGCGGAGGTACCTGGGAACAAGCCCCCCGCGGATTGGCCCGCCAACGGCGAGGTCGAGATGGAGCAGGTTGTGATGAAGTATCGCCCCGAGCTTCCGCCAGTGATCAAGGGTATCAGCATGCGCGTGCGTGGCGGCGAGAAGATTGGTATCGTTGGCAGGACGGGCGCCGGGAAGAGTAGCATCATGACCGCGCTCTTCAGGATCGGTGGGTGTGCTTGCGACGGTCATGGAAGGTCGCGGGTACTCACATCAGTGGATCTCATTAGTCGAGCTCTCCTCCGGGACGATCAAGATTGACGGAATTGACATCTCGAAGTTAGGCCTCAAGGATCTGCGAAGCCATGTAGCTATCATCCCTCAGGATGCCTTGCTGTGTACGCTACCGGTCTTGCTCTTTCTAATCCGGTGCAGTTACTTACCCATAACTTTGCAGTCTCTGGCACACTGCGCAGCAACCTTGATCCCTGTAAGTCAGATACATTTGATGACAATGCATACGTCATTAATCACGCACCCCGCAGTCGGATTGAAGGATGATGCCTCGTTATGGGATGCACTTAAGAGATCATACCTAGTCGAAGACACCAAGACAACGTCACTCGATCTCTCCTCCGAGAACGTTCCTGGCGGAGCGCGGAGCCCCGTGCAGCGGTTTACGCTCGACAGCCCTGTCGATGACGAAGGCAGCAACTTGAGCATTGGCCAGCGATCTTTGGTTTCGCTTGCCAGAGCGCTCGTAAAGAACTCGAAGGTTCTCATTCTTGACGAGGCTACGGTGCGTGATGTCCCCATTTGGCGCTGCACCGAGACCATGCTGACCACGGTCGTTCAGGCTTCGGTTGATTACGAGACGGACCAGAAAATTCAGGATACGATCGCCACCCAGTTTGCAGACCGGACAATACTGTGCATCGCTCGTGCGTTACCCATCCTTCGCCCGTTTTTCAAGCCATGTTTACCTATGTCACGCCACAGACCGTTTGAAAACTATCATAGGCTACGACCGCATCTGCGTGATGGACCAGGGAACAATAGCTGAGTTGGACACGCCCGCGAATCTGTATCAGAAGGCGGACGGCATATTCAGAGGCATGTGCGAGAGGAGCTCCATAACATTGGAAGACATCAAGCATGCGGCGAAAGAAAGAGACATGGACATGGAATGAAAAAGATGGGATCTTGTTCATTTCCCTGCCGTTAATCGTGGCTGCCTAACGATTTAGTGAATGTGGGTGTAGATAATAATGTATAATGCAACACTTAGACGCGAGCATTCGCCATGAAGCATCTAGAGAAAGTCGCGCGAGGTCATAGTCCTTCTGCAGGTCACAGCTAACTCGATACATTGCTGAACAGCGCTGTGCCGTGCTTCTCGCGATCCCCTTGTTCGTCTACTCATCCCGACTGAAACAAGCGGATGAATGCGGAGCAGCTGGATTCGACAGCGGGAGCAATCCTTATTAATAGTAAATTGAGTGGCTATGGACTGCATGCTGCAGGCGCCAGTAAGACGAGAGCAAGACATGAGCTTTCCGGGGATATCGGCGTGTTCTTTCAACCGCCCTAAGTATCAAGCTGGAAGCGGACAGGATGGCTTGAATTGAATCAGCGAGCGCTACAACCGGGAGAGCGCCAACGGTTAACGGTTTGCGCGTGAGGCCGTCCGCGTTGACACAGGTCCGCAGCTCGCAGTGTCAGTCGCATCCAGTCAAGTAGTACAGTACAAGAGTGTGGCAACCAGTGCGCGGTGGACGGAGTGAGGGTGTGTGATGCTTTGATGGTACATACATATATCAGACTCCGCGTCGGCGCTCGGGAGCGAGCCACATCCGGGGACGAATGACGAGCAGCTGATTTCGCGCAGAGCAGTGTGCCATGGGGGAAGAAGCTGAAACATGTGATTACGCGAGGAGGTCGGTATAATATCTTGTCAGACCAGTTGCCCGTCGTTCATTTCCAAGACTCCTCGTATATACCCCTGCGTCTGTTGATACAGGGCTGCGGTGATCGTTCGCAGTGACGCTTGTGGCCTTGACTGCGCACCTTGAACCTGTACTTTGCACCAACATCGACACCACAATGGCCACGAAACAGCTGAAGGAGTTCACGAGGGAGGAGGTTGCGAAGGTGTGTTATCTTGTCTCTCACATACAAGCAGGCGCTGAATGGGATATTGTGTAGCATAACAAGCAGGGAGACTTGGTACGCTGGTCGTTACGGGCCTAACCGCGACCTGACTAACCGGATGAACACGCAGTGGATCATCATCGATGCCAAGGTCTACGACGTATCGCGCTTTCAAGATCTCCACCCGGGAGGCGCCAGCGTCTTCTTCAACGACGATATCCCCGGCGACGACGCTACGGAAGCCTTCTACGGCCTGCACCGGCACGAGGTTCTCGAGAAACCGCAGTACGCGCGCCTCGTCATCGGCACGATCAAGGATGAGAAGTCGGTCGTCCTCGGACACCAACCCGGCGAGCTCTCGGAGGTGCCGTACGGCGAGCCGACGTGGCTGACGAAGGGATACCATAACCCGTACTACAAGGAGAGCCATCGGAAGCTGCAGCAGGCGATGCGCAAGTTCGTGGACGAGGTGATATATCCGGACGCGCAGGCACGGGAAGAGGACGGGAAGCGGCCCAGTCAGGAAGTATTCGATAAGATGGCGTACGTTCCTCCTCCGTCTTTATGTGTATAGTCTTCTGGAAAGCTAACTGGTGACGTAGTGAAATGGAGATTCATGCTATGCGCATGGGTCCGGGCAAGCACCTGAAGGGACGGAAGCTCATGGGCGGCATCGTCTCACCCGAAGAATACGACTACTTCCACGAGGTTCGTACTATATTCCTGGTTTTGCTCTCTTCATCTCGTGCTCACCTGACGCAGCTCGTGGTCACCCAAGAACTGACCCGCATCGCCGCTCGCGGATACGGCGACGGCCTCCTCGGCGGCAAGGTCATCGGTCTCCCGCCTGTGCTCAATTTCGGCTCTGAGGAGCTGAAGGCGCGGATCGTGCCCGACATTCTCGCCGGCAAGAAGTTCATCTGCCTTGCGATTTCGGAAGCATTCGCGGGAAGCGACGTTGCCGGGTTGCAGACGACGGCGAAGAAGACGGAGGACGGCAAGTTCTGGATCGTGAATGGAACGAAGAAGTGGATCACGAACGGAACGTGCGTATTGTCTTTTCCCTCCGTCGCGCGCGATTTCGATTGAGCATGATATGCTCGCAGGTTCGCAGACTACTTCACGGTCGGGTGCAGGACCGACGACGGTTTCACGATGATACTTATCGAGCGCGGTGACGGCGTGGAGACCAAGTCGATTAAGACCTCGTACTCGCCCACGGCCGGCACGGCCTACATTACGTTCGAGAACGTTAAGGTGCCCGTCGGGAACACGCTCGGCCCGGAGGGCGGAGGACTCTTCGTTATCCTCAGCAACTTTAACCACGAGCGCTGGGTGATGTGCTGCGCGTCCGCGCGGAGCCAGCGCGGTATCGTGGAGGAGTGCCTGAAGTGGTCGAACCAGCGGAAGGCGTTCGGGAAGCCGCTCAACTCGCAGGCCGTCGTGAGGCACAAACTCGCGGACATGATCGCGCGCACGGAGGCGATCCAGAGCTGGCTGGAGAACGTGACGTACCAAATGTGCAACATGGTCAGTGTCGGGCTCTGCGCGCGGCGTGTTACGACTTCGGACCCGTGCTGACGTTCCTGCCTTGCAGTCCTACAAAGAGCAAGCGGTCAAGCTTGTGGGCCAGATTGCCTTCCTCAAGTCGTACTCAACCCGATCCGCGCAAGAGACCGCGCGCGACGCCGTCCAGCTGTTCGGTGGACGCGGTATCACGCGCAGCGGCATGGGCAAGTTCATCGAGCATTATCACAGGACAGTGCCGTTCGATGCGCTCCTGGGTGGTGCGGAAGACGTGCTGGGTGACCTCGGTGTGCGGCAGGCGATCAGGGCGATCCCGAAGAACGCGCGGTTGTGAGTATGGCGGTCGGGTCGGAAGTGAAGAGGGAGAGTTATAACAACTCGACGACATATTCATGCTATACTTATTGTCTTCGTGTTACTGTATCAATAATCTGCAAAAGACTCTGTCGCGTTCGAGTGGGGTCCGTGAACTCGGCGAGGCCCGGCCTGGCCCGGCGCTGCGCCGCCGTCCCTCTGGCCGTGGCTGTGTTAGCTTTCTGGCATCCCTCCTCCGCCTTCCAGCGCCTTCCTTTTTGCTGGCCCTGCGTCCGGTCGTTTCTTCGTCGTCGGCTCTCTGGCTCATAATATTGCTCTTCCATAAGGCAAGGGCGCCAGCGGAGGGATATATCGAAAGCGCCTTCAATCTGGTCTTCACGGCGTACTGCGCGCTGCCAACATGCTTGCCAAGACGACGACCCGCGCCGTGTCGCGCGCATCTCGCTCACAACACCCCAGCTTTGGGCGGTGTATGTCCGCGGCATCGAGTGAGCATATAGCTTGTATGATTTGAGCGATGCAAGACTAACAGCATGTAGTCTCTCTCCAAGACTTCTTCCGCGATACCCCGCCGCACGACCTGCTGAGGGATGCCCCGCCGAAGCCTGAAGCCGAATCGACGATCCCTACGCCCTTCCGCGATCCGACAGCGTACATAGTCGACCGCGTTGCACCCTCTACGTCTCGATCACCGAGCACGAAACGGTTGCCCAAGGGCTACTTCTCGTCAAGAAGCAGGGGCCGGTCCCCAAGTAAACGGGGATACGCGACACAAGCTGGACCAGCTGAGCCCTCCGGCTCGGGCTCAAGGTGCGCTGTCCATCTTCGAGTGACAGAACGTTAGACAGCCCTCTGACGCTAGTTCTATCGTCAGCTCGATGGACGCTCCCGACTCGCTCTTCGGGTCCAAAAAGTCCGCATGGGATCGCATCTTCGACCCCATCCGCTCCGGCCAGACCCCCACCCTCCCCTCCTCTGCGCTCCTCCAGACCCGCCGCGCCGCGCGGCACGGTCGCTTCGGCGCGCCTGGCGATATGAAGGTCCGCAAGCAGGCCATGACCGCGAACGAGCAGAGCACGTTCGACGAGATGTTCAACCTCATCTTCACCGCTGCCACCGAGACCGGCGTCGGACACGGCAAGGGCAAGGCCGGCACCCCCTCGCACCAGATACAGATGGAGGCGCTCGGCATCGGTCGCTCCGGCGCGTTCGGCGGTACGCAGAGCATCGTCGGCCTGTACGACAACCTGCGCGGGCGGGCGAAGAACGTGGCGTGGACGTCTGACGCGGACGAGGCGCTGGATAGGAAGAAGGAGGAGATGGAGCTGTGCGACACGGATCAGCAGCTGCTCGAGTGGGCGATGCAGGAGGTGTTTGGCGAATCGCAGCGCTACGAAGCCGCCGCGCGCGAGGCGATTGCGAAGGCCAAGGCAGACCCGGACCGCGCGGGCAGCGTGGAGATGCCGCCGCTGCAACCTCCTGCATACTCCCACCTGCTCGCGGAGCTGATGCGCACGTTCAGGGACAAGTACCGCGACCCGCACCTGGCGCTGAGTATGTTCGACCATGCGAGGCATCTGTCGATTCCGTCCTATGTGTTCGGGTGCACCACCCCGGCGTATAACGAGTTGATTAGGACGCGGTGGGCGTGCTTTCGGGACCTACGGGGCGTGTTGGAGGCGCTGGAAGAGATGCGGGTGAACGGCGTCGAGCCGGACGGGACGACGAGGTCGATCGTGGAAAACCTTAGGCGGGAGGTCGGCGAGCGCAACCTGTGGGAGGAGCACGGTCAGGATGGCGAGAAGGGGCTCGTGGCGACGACCGGGAGCGACGCGGTGTGGGAGATGCTGGAACGGATCGAGAAGTTGAGCGTGAAGAGGGTG
Source organism: Punctularia strigosozonata HHB-11173 SS5 (assembly GCF_000264995.1). Classification (NCBI taxonomy): domain Eukaryota; kingdom Fungi; phylum Basidiomycota; class Agaricomycetes; order Corticiales; family Punctulariaceae; genus Punctularia; species Punctularia strigosozonata. The sequence continues at coordinate 356,139 of NW_006767452.1, forward strand.
TCGAAGCGGCAGAGAATGAAGGATGCATTGGCGAAGAGCGGGGACCAGCACGAGTCAGTGGCGAGAGGGAAGAAGAAGTGGACGAACAACCAGGAGTGGAAGCAGAAGGCGTTGCAAGGGCGGCAGGAGGACGACGGCTATGAGTTCGGTAGTTGGGAGGAGAATGACAGGCTCAGGTTCGCCTGAGTGCCTACAGCCGTCGTTGCTCATGGTAACCTATAAATTACGCACAGTTAATGCTACATGCCACCTCTGAATATCATCCGAGCCTCCGAGTGTCATAGCATACATCGTCAAGCAGCATTACATCCAATTAGTCTTCCTCTCTGTCATCCATCTCATCGAAGAACAGGCAAGGCCCTTGGAACACCTCGTCTTCGACTTGCTGCTGTGAATCGTCAGGATGGCTCCCTTCGACGTTCTGCTTGTGGGTCTCGTCGAAGGCTTCGTACACACCTTCAAAGGGTGCTATGCCGGAGCATACGGGATTCCGGTGAGATGGCGTTCGACTTTCCTGAGTAAATGTGATCGGCGGGCTGTGCCTATGCTCCTGCAGGACAGCTATCAGCGGCGCTGATAGAATGGGGGCCATCGGCGAATCCTGTGCCAGCGGGATAGGATCGTCCAACGGAAATCGGCCAGCGGCCGGGGGCGAAGATGTCCGGGGGTCGAGCTGTGTCGTCGCCGGAGGAGATCGCAATGCCACCACTTCGTCGCCAGGCGCAGGTTGAATTGTAGGACCCGTATTAGCGAGTCCTGGGTCCTGCAGAGGAAGCGGCACAGACAAGTCTTCTGTCGTTGTGTGATCAGCGAGAAAGTCAAGGTCTTCGACGGAGCCGCTCCGCCACATCGCCAGAATATCCGACACGTCCGCCTGGGAGTCGTCCATCCAAGATAAATCGAGGATATCCGGAGAGCGCATATAGTCAGGAGCAACAACATAGGCCTGCGAACCCGGCATGGGAGATGACAAATCCCAGTTCAGCTCGTCTTCTGGGTATGGCCCGGCCGGAATAGGAGACAGTGTGGGAATAGGCTCCGGAACCTTCGCGCGCACAGGCTCGAGCACGAGTGGGCCTGGTTTGTGGGCGATCCCAAGGTCGGACGATTCTTCATAGTGTCGGGGCGAGCGGTAGCCCACTCCTCGCCGGCTATTGCCATTTACGACGTCTAATTCGTTGGGGTATCGGCGTGGCGATCTTGGTAGACCGGTTCGGCGTGTTGTGCCTAAGAGTTCACTAATCGAGGCCCAAGGGTCGGGAGATTCAAGGATATCAACGATAATGTTTCGATGGGCATCATTATGATCGAGGCTCTTGACCGAGGAGACGAGATATGGCGATGAAGGTCCTGTTGTATCCTCCCGGCTTCTTGAGCTGACGTCGCGGTAGGTGGGAGGAGAGGTGAGACCGGACGATACTTCCCGTTCCCCTGAAGGCAGACATTGAGGGCGATCCGGATCGCGGAAGTACGTGGGCGAGAATTGTTGAGGGCGGTAAGGTAGTGCGCTGGTGTTCAAATCGGACGTCAAAACGTATCCGGCAGAGGCGGAGGAAGGTGGTGATCTGGACTTCTCCCAGTGCATGCCCCATTCGACGCGTTTCCCGGGAGCTTCGGCACCGGATGGGCCAGATGACCGATCTCGAGGACGTGACACTTCGGACGATCCATGCTCGGAGTATTCACCAAGAAAAGCAAGGGCAGCATAGCGGACGCTGCGTCCTTGAGCGTTCCCTAGCCCATTGCCGTAGGATCCCGGAGATGGTATTGAGGCTGACAATGTCTGACGGTTATCGGTGTCTGATGGATAACGTTCGTCCGCGATGACATGGTCCGGGTAGCGGTGACGATCAGCGTATTCTTCTGAAACCGGAAGTGGATCAGAAAGATAGGCGCCAAAGACCCTAGACAAGCGGGATTGCTTGTTAGCAGTAGGTCGAGAATTCGGCTGCGAACTGGAGTTAGAAATAGATATGTCGTTCAGGGGCACGGAGAAATCCGACTTCAACCGAGCATTCGTCCAAGTGATAGATAAGCTAGGGCAATCGTCCGATCTCAGCAGAAACGCACAACGTAGTATTCCTCGTAGGTAGAGTGGTCGTCAGAAAAGTCTTCGGAGCGCATCTAAGGAAGCATGCCCGCGTCAGTTGTTTTCTTCTTCGAGTTGTTCATTGATATGGCCTGCCTTTGTAGGTGAAGTAGTGGTAGAACGGATATTCTTGTGCGCACCCGTCGAGCCAGATCGACGAGGTGAGGAAATCAACTTGCGCCGACGTGCATTAACGTTGGAGAGCCCCGCGAGATCGGACTGAGCCAATATTTGGTCCATTGCCGCACGCATAGAGACAGCTGATATCATGAAATAGGTGAACTGGACGCATATACGCGGTCGACTCACGTTCAGAAGCGTTGAGGGCCTCTATGAGACGAGATCGTTTCGACGAGGTGCTGGAAGAGCTCTTAGTGCTCGGGCTTCTGCGCCCTTCCGGAAAATCCGAAGATTTTATCCGTTGTTCCGGCACGACATCGTCATGCTTAGGATTGTTCCTTCTTGCGTGAGCCAGTTCGATGTCTTGGCGGGCCTCGGTTATAGCATTTTGCAGGGTCGAGTTCTGTTTGAGGCCATTCGTAAGAGCTGCGATCCGTTGTCTGCCGAAGAATCCTTTCTGCAGCCGACCAGACACGTCCCTTGAGCGTGCCTTCGCAGCGTGTCTGCATGACCGTATGGAATTCTAGCGAGAGAGTAACATGAAAACATGCTGTAGCACCTCTTTCCGCCCATGTAGTTTGTACCCGCCATTCTCGGCTATTAATCGAGAGCAAAACACATAGACAAAACGATAGCAGAAGCACTGTCGTTGCCGTCGTCGCCGTCTCATCTGTGGGGATGAGCAACGCCAGCGAGAATTTCCCGCTCCGACGTAAGTTCACACGCGTCAGCCACCTTGGCTCGCAACGGTAAGAACGGCTCGTGGTACGTCCGAGGTGGTTGACGTGCCCGGCACAACAGTTCACAGAACATCTTGCAGAGGGAAGTTGGTTATCGAGACTTTCCGGACAAAATGTTGGTAATAGAATTCGCGTCTTCGGCCTACATAGTGAGATCCTTGTATTCTGAAGGGATAAAACCAAGGAAATACGGAAATCTGTTCCCAACATAATGTTTGGACGTACTCTGAGGGCTTCCACTAATATTTTCCGCAATAATGATCCTGTGGCCAAAGCTCAGCGCGGTGTTCAAGGAGACGGGCCCAAACTCCCGGATCTGCTTATCTAAGCAGCGGAAACTTGCCCGCCACCTTATCGGCACGCCTCGCGGAGTTGGCGAAAGCTCGAGATGGCCAAGCGATCCGCGCTCCAGAAGTTACATCTCCAGACTATCGGCCCCAAGGCTCATCTAGGTGATAGTTCTACAAACTTGGACACCGAAATCTCGATGGCTATGGACCTGACTGTGGCAAAACTCGTGCTGGTCTCTGCTGCTCTGGAGAAAGCTACCGGCTCTCTGGATTACTACAGGAGGAA
>NW_006767452.1:365036-424308 GCF_000264995.1 Punctularia strigosozonata HHB-11173 SS5
AGCCTTGGGGCCGATAGTCTGGAGATGTAACTTCTGGAGCGCGGATCGCTTGGCCATCTCGAGCTTTCGCCAACTCCGCGAGGCGTGCCGATAAGGTGGCGGGCAAGTTTCCGCTGCTTAGATAAGCAGATCCGGGAGTTTGGGCCCGTCTCCTTGAACACCGCGCTGAGCTTTGGCCACAGGATCATTATTGCGGAAAATATTAGTGGAAGCCCTCAGAGTACGTCCAAACATTATGTTGGGAACAGATTTCCGTATTTCCTTGGTTTTATCCCTTCAGAATACAAGGATCTCACTATGTAGGCCGAAGACGCGAATTCTATTACCAACATTTTGTCCGGAAAGTCTCGATAACCAACTTCCCTCTGCAAGATGTTCTGTGAACTGTTGTGCCGGGCACGTCAACCACCTCGGACGTACCACGAGCCGTTCTTACCGTTGCGAGCCAAGGTGGCTGACGCGTGTGAACTTACGTCGGAGCGGGAAATTCTCGCTGGCGTTGCTCATCCCCATCATCTGTGACCAGTCGCGTCTACACGTGACTCGGCCCTCGTCCTGCTTTGGCTCCATGCGCGTACCGGCAAGGTAATGGCCCCTTTCCTAACGCCTACGCCTATCATCAATGGCTTTAAGGAAAAGGTTGAGTCTTTGCTGATACAAGGTGCGCAACACAAATCTTGTTCGGAAGAGGGACTCATCACCTCGCGAGACAGGAGACAGGCTTTATATTGGAACCAGTACGGGGAACTTGCACATATATAGCGTCGATGGTGAGTTAATCCCTTCTGTCGGAGACCGATAAATGCTTCATGTGATAATCTGTAGGAAGAAGTGCGACGCTCCTGGAGGTCAAGCAGAACCTATTCCGCCGGGCCATCGAACAGCTAGGGTTCGTCAAGGAGATCAACTCTCTCGTGGTGCTGTCGGGTGTGCTCCATTGACAGGTACATATCAACGCGCGTTCGCTAAGTTGTGTCTACTGCAGAGTCTCTGGTAACATTGTACCCTCTTCCGACGTTACATCCACCTACTGCCCTCCCGAAGACGAAGAGCGCGTTCTCGTTCGCCGTTCACTCCAGCGTGCAGCACACCCTTGTGGATGGAAGCAAGCCGGACGAGGGTGACTTTGACAAGGCAGGAAAGGCGAAGACGGTGCCTACGGTTGTGTCCTATCTTGCTGTGGGCTGCAAGCGTAAGGTTGTCGTGTACTCCTGGAAGGATGGTGAACCCGAGGAACCCAAGGTGCGCCATGAAAAACGTTCATTCTTTCTTCGCTAATCTCGCGTACAGGAAACTGTGCTTGACCACTCTGCACGAACTATGACTTTTGTGAACGACGAGACCATCTGTTTGGGATATCCACACCCTGATTTCGCCATGTTCAATGTCACAACGATGACCGTGGTGGATTTCACATTTCCGCCCACGGCTTCAACGTCGGTACCAGGCATCAGCAATGTCTCTGTGGGAAAAGGGATTGGCATGGGAGCGATAAGCGGTTTAGGAGGTTATATAGGCTTGGGTGCGAAAGTGAAGCCGCAGGTCGTGCGTATCAACGATAACGAGGTTCTCGTTGGCAGAGACAGTGGGTCCCCTGTTTCATATACGACTCGAACTCATAAAGCCGCTAGATGCTGGCATATTCTTTGGACTCGATGGCAAGCCATCCCGGCCGTCTAACGTCGAATGGCCCGCGATACCAGATGAGATAGGTGAGATCGACTTGCATTGCCTGGATGCTACGTGCTGACAGCACCGCAGGATATGTGAGACCGTATATTTTCTCTGCGCTTCCACCCGGATCAACTTCCGTTTCATCCCTCACGTCAACTTCCCCAACCTCCCCAGCCGCGGTTCACATACGCTCCTCCATATTCTCTTCGGATACCCAATCGCAGCTTATACCATTTCCTTTTGATCCTTCGCATGCAAAAGCTGCTCCCGAACAATACGTTATCCGGGTTCTTGTATCAGCGCCGCAGGCCAAGTCGCCGCTGTTAGCGGTTACGACACCAACAGACCGAACAACTGCGTCGACGGAGGGAAGCTCTATATGGAGGTTCGAGATGAAACCTTGGGGAGAGCAGATTGATGAGCTGGTGGCGGCCGGCGCTTATTCCGACGCGCTTGCACTTGTGAACAGCTTAGAAGAAGCGTTGCTACCTGATAAGGTTCGGTCTCGGACAGACAATCGTTTGTAGTTGGTCTTACCAATTCGCAGAGCAGTCGCATCTCGCTCATTCGAGGCCTCAATGCGGTGTCCAAGTTCGCTGCCGGCGAGTACGACGTTGCGATGGACACCTTCATAGAACTGGATATCAATCCTGCGAAGGTCGTGGCCCTTTATCCAGAGCCAGTCGCTGGCCGGTTGTCTGTCCCTCAAGATGCTTGGATTCACCTGTTTGGGGGGCCACAGGTGTCGGATAACGTTTCCGCGACGGAGCCCAAGGAGGATAAACATGATGGCTCGAACGCGTCACAGTCGGATAGCGTCTCGCCTTCCCGCGTGATGTCTCCCGTGGGCTCGATCAGCAACATCAGGGACAAGCTTAAAACCGGTTTAGACGCAATCCGACCATCTTTCGCGAAGGACGACGATACGGCCTCCATCTCTGGCAAACGAAAGGCGCCTATTAAAGGTGTGTTGGTTTCTATCGTTCGCGAGCTTCAGCTCACCGCGATGATGGCATGGGTTAGACGAGTTCACTCGGTCCGTCGAAACACTGCTCCGATACCTCAGCGACCGAAGGCCCAAAGTCGGAGGCGCCCTCGGCGCGTTCCATATCACCCCAGCGCAGTCGCACCAAATAGAAGCTTTGTCTAAGGCGTCGGTCGAAGACCTGTTTGACCTTCCTAACTTGCCTCTATCCGCGTTGACACCGGATCAACTGGTGCGCTACGCTCAGATAGTCGATACAGCGCTCTTCAAGTCGTACCTGATTGTCCGTCCTGGATTGATTGGCGCCCTGTGTCGAGTGGAAAATTGGTGTGAGGTGACGGAGGTTGAGGAAGTCCTGCGCAGTCGACAGGTATGTCTTGCTCTACCCCATGCACCTCGAGATAGTTTACCAATTGCGTGTAGAAATATGCGGAGCTCATTGACCTCTATCATGGAAAGAAGATGCACGACAAGGCCTTGGATCTTTTGCGAAGGTAAGGGAGGCTTCTTGCTCCCACCCTCTGCTGTCTTATCATCCGTTATTCCAGCTTGAGCGAGCAGGAAGATGATGTTCGCGACAAATTACAACCCTCGATCACATACCTCCAACGCTTGGGGCCCGAATATATGCAACTAATTCTCCAATCCTCACAATGGTTACTCACTGTGGATCCTGGCATGGCGCTTGAGGTGTGTGCAACGTCATACGTATCCCGGTTTCCTCTGAATCCACGATCAGGTCTTCACCTGCGAAGAGCCTGAGCTTCCGCGTGAGCCTATAGCGGACTTTCTCGAGGGCATCGATCCGCAGATATGTGCTCGATATTTGGAACATCTCATCGAAGAGCGCGAGGAGGAGTCGCCCATATTTCATGATCGTCTGGCTGACTTATACTTGTCGATGACTCTAGCAGCGAAAAAGCGGAACGACGAGAGTAAGTTTGTTCATCCAAAAATGAACACACATAAAGCTCAATTCCTTCAGAAACATGGAGGGTTCCCTATGCGAAACTACTGCGCTTCATCGAAACCACAGATCGCTATCAAACTGATCGTTTGTTTGGTCATCTTCCGAATGATGGTGGGCGTAGTCTAGCTCAGGCTGTTGTACCTTCCATGACCTATATCGTCAGACCTATACGAGGCCCGAGCCATTCTGCTCGGTCGACTCGGGCGCCATGTTCATGCTCTTGAACTATACGTGTACCGCCTCCAAGACTACATGAATGCGGAAGAGTTGGTGCCGTCGTTACGAGTGCACCACCACAACTCACCGGTCGATTGTCAGGTATTGCAAACGCATCTACCTCCCAGACTCAGACACGGAGGACATCTTCCTTTCCCTATTACGCATATACTTGCAACCTACAGTCAAGACGTCTGCAAACCTCCTTCTGCCTGCCCTGGATCTTATCCGCCGCCATAGTCCGCGTCTCGATCCCGTGGAGAGCTTGAACCTGCTTCCTCCCCTGGTTACCACTCAGGACGTCCGCAAATTCCTCATGGACGCACTGCGTGCCCCAGTCTTTGATACTCAAGTTGTTCGCGAAATAAGCAAAGCGCGAAACGAGCAGATCTCCCGTACATTGATGGCCTTGCAGTCTAAGCGGGTAAAAATTACGGATACTCGAATGTACGCGGTGTTAATGATGGTATTTACACATTCTAAATTCTCATTCAGGTGCCCGCAATGCCACAAGCGCTTGGGCAACAGTGTGATCGCAGTACATGCGCCGCGGTGTGTCACATTTCGCCGGAAAGCTCATGCGATAGAGACTGATCAGATTATCAGTGGCGAGGTTACGCACTATCAATGCCGAGAAGCATTCTCTCAGAAACTTGGGGGGAAACGCCATTGAGACTGCCCCTTGGCCCGACACTACCTACATATAGTGACATCAATGGCACCGCATTCACACGCATCATACGACCTTCGCGCCGTGCGGGATGCAAACGGACAAGTTTCTGGCATGCCAAGTTCTCTTTGGTGGACCAATCATGCAAGTACGACAGCCATAGGTTTCTTCAATGTAAGGCTGTTCCCGTTTAGGAACCGTACTCGGTAATATACCTACCTACCTACCTTCCTCTTACTGCTACATCCCCAAATTTGCGGGAGGCCTGTTCATACCTGCGAGGTCAAACTCCTACATTGAAGCGTCTTTCTAATTCTCTCACGAGATAACAACGTAAACATCATTGCATACTATGGATGTACCATCAATGCAATTTCGATTGCATTGATGGTTCACAATCGTCATTTCATTGCTAATCCACCCAGAAAATAAATCATATGGTAGCCAAAATCATGCAGCAGCTGTATGTCAAGCCTCAAATATTTTGGTACGCGAGATGCCTTGCCAGAGCGATGCCGGTAGGACGTGTCGATGACTCTGCAGATTGCACAATGGGTCCCCCAAGGCCGAGAAGCCGAGGCCGCGACCTTCTGGCGGGGAGCTCCTGCAATCTGACCCTGCTTTGTCAGCATTTAAAGCGGAGCTTCAATTGCATTCATGGCACCTCCGCCAGTAATCCTTGCATAGCAAGCACAAAGTTGCAGATATCACGTATCGGGATAGACAGACGTACCTTCTGTATAGTATAGAGTATAATTGAATATATCCAGATTTTAGCAGTTCCGATCCCTTGAGCCGAGCCGTGTCTTCATGCTAGAGCATGCTTGGATGGTTCCCCAACCGACGTTGCACATTTTCTGTAGGCCCATCCCCTAATGCTTCGCTCTATTCCTTTGGCACATATCATGAGATAGTACTGTATATGCACTCAATTTAATATGTAGGGATTATGATGGGAGGGAGCCCCGCAGTGACGAGATTTCAGACCGATTGCATTGATGGTGCACTATTGCATTTATGGTACATCCATAGTAACATTCTGGTAAAAACGCACGTCGATTGCTTGCGCGGTTACAAAATCGTTTTATCGTTAGTTCGTCATGTATCACGCACGATGATGTCGTTCGGGGGATGACGCGGGCGAGCATCGCGAGTGATGTTCCAAATACCATGGTGCACCCTTCAGACCTGAGAGACCCTCTGCTTTGCCAGCCAAGATTTCTCCTCGCTGCTAAGGCCCTGTTCGTAAGGACCGTAGAGAGGTATGGCGTTCGTGAATTCGTTGCGCATGATATCGGCATGTCGGGCAGAACGAGGCTTGATCGAGCATTTGAATGGGTTCGGGCCAGTGCCAACTCCCTGAAAGTGTGCACTCAGTTAAACCGGCGTCTATATAGAAAGCGGTACGTGCCTGGCTGTAGTCCCAAAGGTTAACGGGCTCTGGCTTTCCAGTGGCATCATTGACAAGAGGAGCGAAGTTGAACGCCCAGATGAGATCCATAGTATTAATTCTCTGTGATTTATGGTGAGTTCACCTGAATAAGCGAAAGGACATAAAGCAATCGGAACATACAATCGTATTATCAGCGAGGTGTCGCCCGGGGCAGATTCTCTGTGAAGTGAGATCAGCAAGGATCTACCGACGAGTTCGCTACGACTCACCCTTCCGGCACCGAAAGGCATTGAGTGTCTGAAATCGGATGGGTCGACATCCGACTTGGTGCCATATTCAGACTTCAGATACCGATCGGGGCTGAACATTTCCGGATCCTCAAAGACGTCGGAATCATGATAGATACCCCCTATCATCTCGTCAAGCGCTGAATAGTATCCGAGCTTCAGAAACCTACATAAATTGACGATCATCGTGGAACCGCGTGGAATCAGATATCCCTCGTACTGCCGACTTCTGCTTAGTACTGCCTGTGGAAGCATCTAGAAGATTACTCACGGTCATATCCTCCAACGTAGCATGTGGCACGCCCAAGGGCGCGACCGGTCTGAAACGATGTACTTCCTTGATTGTCGCCTTCGAAGGTGTGATAAGCGCAATGCGAGGGTTACCATGAGTTTCCCACACCTGCAAATATGGCATAGCATTGAAGTCCTCAAAAGTAGGGACACGCTCAGGGCCGACAATGCGGTCAATCTCCTCGTGCAAGCGTTTTTGTACGTCGGGAAAGGCTGCCATCATGAGTACAAAAGATTGCATAAACGACGCGCTTGTGTCGCTCCCCGCCTCCAGAAGTAAGCCACCGAGATATCTGGACGTAGCGGGTGTAGGTGAGCATGGGAGCGGTCTCTCGGCAGAGTCTACTCACGTCGTCATTTCTCTCGTCAAACCATATTCCCCTTCTTTACGTATGACTCGATCGATGAAAGGCTCCTGCTCAGAGCCTTCTCCGTTCGCGACTCTGTTCTCGCAGTGCTTGACAAGGCGGAGATATAGAGCGCGTTGCAAATGACGGAGTCGCTTGACCAACGATTTCCAAGCCGCCCATCTCTCGGGAACAAGTTTCAGGACGGGTATCATGTCTACCGGAGGGTGAGCACCGGGGTCAAACAACTCAGACGTGAGTTGCACGACATCAAAGAGCGACGATATTTCCTCCGATTCATAACTAATTATGTGTCAATTATCGCATGGAGAAGGTGAAGTAGACTCCGACCTTGGAGCACGTTGTCCATACAGAACCGACAAAGCGACAGAGTTGGATGCACGTCTGAGGTGCCACCACGCCCGCTGCAGAATCATTCGGTAAGCTAGGCAACGCTAGTGAGGATGGCTTTTTATACCTGAGGTGTATTCATTATGTCGTATACGAGCTGGAAGGATTCTGCTCGCTGTATAGGAACATGCTTCATCGCACTCTGAGGTGTAAGAATTGAATTTGCAGTCTTGCGCAATACACGCCATTCGTCGGCTGCATACTGTCAGTTCAATCCAACCAGTGGATTATTGAAGTGAACGTACAGTAGTGTGCGAGTGCTAGGTTGACTGCGTCACCGACAATCTGGGAGCCAAAGTGGCTCACAGGTCTGTCAACGGTGATTGCACTTTGTTTCTCCATGAGCTCTCGAACGGCTTTCGCGCTGGTGATAACGATGGTGATCCCATTTCCCAGCATGATCTGCAAGCAATGATTGCTTTGAGCATCAGTTTACACGAATAAAAAGGCTCCTTACTGAGTATACGCCTCCGTAGATTCGCGCCCATTCTGTGAGGCTGTAATGACCTTGAGCAATGGTCGCAAGATGAAGAGAGCGTATGTGGATTACCCAAGATAGGCATGATCTCTGGGGAAAATATGTGCATTGCCGAGAATCGGGACCGTCGGTGGTCCAGGAGGTAGCCCAACTCGTCTGCTGCCAGTTTTTGAAGCTCTCCAAAGGACCCAAGAAGCAATAAGAGCAGAGGCTATGAGGGTAATCATTGAGACGTTCAAGGATCTGCAGACCACGGCATCGCTGATGATGGCCTTTTAAGCAGTCCTAGTGGTGCCCGGGCCGACTGGTATAATATGGCTTATAGCATAAGCTATAGCCGTGGGCAGCAGAAGGCAGATAATTCCCACCACGGCGTGTGAGGAGTCCCGGAAGACTCGGTGAGAACGGAAGTCCTGCAGGAAGAATTCTGTGCCAAGTTAGCGCGCTAGTCTGACTCCGTTATACTCTATGAGAGCAGTATTGGTGATGGCAGGCATCGTGAAAGCCACATCGTGAGGCACAGGCATTGTGAAGGGTGACAGGCTTCGGTTCATGATTATTTCAGATGCAGAGGTCATCCTTGCGCTGCAAGTACTGCGCAGAACCACGGCAGCTTGCCAGTGCGAATGAGAGTAAGTACTTACGTCTACTACTGCCGCTTGAGTCATAACAAAGGGGGCCGATAACGTTGAACGTATGACCGACAGCAACACGACGAAGGTAGACACAATTCTTCGAATCCGATAGGCTGCTTCAGTGGAGACATCCGAGAAAAAACGGACGAAAACTGAACCAGTCGCACGCGAAGGTGGTGCGTGCAAGCCGCAGCAATCGCGCGGTGCATGGCAGGGGTCGTCCGCCGGACAATGGTGATAGCATGCATCGCGAGTTCCCTTGAGCAGCTCCGCGGACACCCGGGATTGGCTGAGGGAGCAAGGATGTTCTCTGCGCGATACGACAAGCGAAACAGCCGGTCCTCGAAGCTCCGCGTATGAAGTGTGGGCTATCGATGTCTCGGTCCGAGTGGGTGATCATGCAATCATGACGAAGCTCGGGACCCGAGCTCACAAGCTTGCAACAAACAAAAGGGCGCGGCCCTTCTGAATGCAAAGCAAGTATCTCCAGTGCACACGACTGGCAACTGGTTGATGTTAGGGAATATCTGTCAACGGTTAACCACCCCGTGCTTAAGACCAATGCTCGTACGATGATTGCTGTCCAGATGACCGTTGGGTCAGATCAATTCCATAAAAACGGGCCGATGTGCAAGAACAGATGCCTACTCCTCGGTGGCACTACTCAAGCACCGACGGCTCGACTCCGGGACACGTCACCATATAAGCATTGCCCTGCAGTAACACAGTGGGCGGATCAGTGCAGTCGGCGGGTCAGTGGATGAGATGCCAAGAACCAGAACATCCAACAGGGCGTTGGCCATGAATGAGAGCACCGCCAGCACAGCAGAATACTACTGTCGTGCGTGGGAGGACGCCCCCAAGCTATTGTGGATATAGCGGCTTGCGTTGTGATCGTGTACGGTTCATGATCTTCTGAATCGTGATGCATGAGGCTTGTCCGGCGGGAGCAGTCGCGACTGGTCAAAGGCCGGTGTAGAGAATACTGTAGTTTTACGACCTTAGGTTCGGTCCGCCTCCCAGGGGACAGGGGACAGTTGCAAGTTCGGGGCCGTGGGAAGTTCGCAAACTGACCAGAGTCAGTTAAGAATATTTACACAGTAAGAAATTATATTCTCACGATCAGTTTAGGCCCTGGATTTTGGCGGGGGACCGGGGACAACACGGGAAACTAGGTTCAGTTCGGGCTGCCAGGGGACAGGGGACAAACCTAAGGTCGTAAAACTACAGTAGTAGGCGGTTGACTCGGCCTGAACCGGTGGACACATGAGGGATATTGAAGGGCGCGAAAACGAACTGGAGGCGAACTTAATGTATAATTATCTCAGCTCTCGCCACCTTCACATCAACAGCAGTTCGATGGAAAAGAACAGTCAGGGCGTGTTCGGCCTTCTCGGCACCAGCATCGAAGTTCTTGGAGGCGGAGGGCATGTCAATTGGAACGACAGACGAATTACTGGCAGGTATTCATTCCATCCGTAGTTCTCTGCGGATCAATTAACTGCATCCTACTCCGTGTCTCTGTCTACTCTCCTAGTTGCGTACAGGTTCGAGACGCAGTCATATTTGTAGGACAATCCGGTTTCAGTCCTAAGAGAACCTTTGTTGAGCGAGCCATTCCTTCTCTGCGTTGCTGAGCCCCTCTTCGTATGGGCCATACAAAGGTATGGCAGACTCGAATTCGCTGCGAATGAGATCAGCGTGCTGAGAAGAACGAGGCTTGATCGTGCATTTGTATGGTTTCGGGCCAGTACCGAGGCCCTGGATACGCTGTCAGTGTGCGGACCCCTCTCAAGACAGCAACAGGATATACCTCGCTGTAGCTCCACAGGTCAAGGGGCTCCGGCTTTCCGGTCGCTTCATTTATGGGAGGACCAAAGGTGAAGCCCCAAACCAGGTCCATGGTGTTGACCCTCTGAAGTTACGTTGAGCCCAGTGAACGATCATCAGGAATGTGAACTCACAATCGTGTTGTCTACGAGGTGCCTCCCGGGACATATTCTCTGGATGTATGGTTGGTAATCACCGAAAGCAATGCCCACAATATTCACGCACTCTACCGAATCCAAAGGGCATCGTGTGCTTGAAATAAGAGGGGTCCACGTCCGGCTTGGTGCCAAATTCGGACTTGAGATACCGTTCAGGATTGAACATCTCTGGGTCGTCGTAGACGTCGGGGTTGTGGTAGATACCCCCTGATATCTCATTAGTACCCAGGCTCTTGCGTGCTGCTTGGAAGTATCACTGACACATATTGACGATGATCGCGGAACCGCGAGGAATCAAATATCCATCATACTATACGATATGCTCAGTAAACGCTGCAGCCATACCAAGGAAAGTGCGTACAGTCAGATCCTCCAAAGCAGCGTGCGGCAAACCGAGGGGGGCGACCGGCCTGTAGCGATGGACCTCTTTGATTGTTGCCTGTCGGCGTTCGCCGCGTTTAGATACGACAGGAACCCGCGTAAGAGTAAGATGCGTACCTGCAGATACGGCAGATTATCGAAATCATCGTATTCAGGGACACGCTTCGAGCCCACAACACGGTCCATCTCCTCGTGCAACCGCTTCTGAGCATCCGGGAAAGCTGCGATCAGAAGTACGAAGGACTGCATGAACGATGCGCTCGTATCACTGCCCGCTTCAACCAGAGTACCGCCGAGATATCTGCATAACGCAGAGGCAGAGCAGTGAGCGAAGAGAAGGATCCAATTATGGGAGAACCACTCACGCAGTCCTCTCCCTGTTGAGACCGTAGTCCGCCTGCCTACGCACAACTTTATCGATGAACGGCTCATCTTCGGATGCTTCCGAGTTCGTCACCCTGTCCTCAGACTGTTGGAGAAGGCGGAAGTATAAAGCCCGTTGCATGCTGCGAAGGCGCTTGACCATGGTCTTCCATCGCGCCCATCTCTCCGGGACGTATTTGAGAATGGGGAACATGTCAACGGGAGGGTGAGCACCGGGATCTAGCAATTCCCCTACGAGGTCGACGACGTCAAACAGTACCGAGAGATCATCCGACTCGTATCTATCCAGCGCACATCTCAGGGAATGTATACCAGATAATGGGAAGATTCTGACCTTGGTGCACGCCTCCCGTACAGAATCGACAAGGCAACAGAGTTGGATGTCCGTCTGAGGTGCCACCAGGCTCGCTGTCCAAATCATCAGCTCGTGAAGTGCGACCGAGGATACGCATTCAACTTACCTCCGGCGTATGAAGAAGATCATACACAAGCTGGAAAGATTCCGCTCGCTGTATCGGAACGTGCTTTGCGGCACTTTGCGGCGTAAGAATGGAGTTGGCTGCCTTGCGCATCAAACGCCAATCCTCAGCTACATGCTGTCAGCGTCATGTCGAACGAAAGAGAATGTTAACAGACAGTATGGAACAAATGCCAGGTTCACTGCGGTCCCCACGATCTCAGCTCCAATGTGACTTGGCGGACGGTCGACGGTGACTGCGCTCTGTTTCTCCATGAGTTCGAAAGCCGCTTTCGCGCTGGTGACGACTATAGTGGGCCCGTTTCCTAGCATGACCTAGCAATCATTGTGATGATCAACGTTACGTCAACTGATGGGTCTTCACATACCGAATACACGCCTCCGTAAGTTCGTGCCCATTCCGAGAGTCTGCAATGCTTGGATCAAAGGAAGAGAGTGTAGCCGCACGTGTACGTACTGGAGAAACGCGTGATCCTTCGGAAAGATATGCGCATTTCCAAGGATAGGTACCGTGGGCGGTCCAGGAGGGAAGCCAGTTCGTCGACTCCCAAACCTCAAAACCCTGGAAACAAGGAACAGTAAAAGGCCAGCTGATACGAGTAGGATGATCATGGAGAGGAATCCAAATCCGCTGAGCGGACACGACTGAAGAAGGTCCTTATAAGCATTTCTGTCGATTCCCCGGCCCGATGACAATGATGAGCCTTATAGCATTGACAAGTGATGAACAATCACGAAAGTCCGGGCACAGGGAACGAGTGGACCATATCGAAGCCGCCTGTCAAAGGAACCCTTGAACTCGCGGCGTCCGTACGAGCCAGGCCGGCAGGGCCGAAGTGAAAAGCATGGAGAACGTCGTCCAAATTTGGGGTAATGGGAGAGTAGACCGGTTCCAGGCGAGTAAATAACGTTTTACTGCACAGAGCACACATGGATCCCTGAGGATTAGGGAAGAGTCGAACTATAGCCAGTACTGCTCCTATATATATGACTGACGGCTCTCTGAGCTGCGCAAACCGTCAGCCATGGCGCAAAAGCGATATCACCGGGATTTTGGCAGGGCTTACTATTGACACCCAGTTAGTATGCAAGCTTTCGGTGCATCACGATCGAACCTCGCGAAGACTGATACCTAGGTCTATGAACGCGGGAGCGAACCTTCAACTGTATGGTGCTGTATGGTATAGCGGCTTGAATGGTGCGACGGCAATTCATAGTGCGGACGGGGTTCTGCCGGATATACTCACGCATGTATAAACAACCTCTACCATCCTCTTGGCCTTCAGCTACATCCACCACTAGCATCCTCTCATGTAGGATGGTGAACATCCTAAAGTAGACATCCCACTAGGATGTCGACGATGTCGGCGAACACTTGCCAGCAAGCTTGTGCTTCGAGCGGTGAGCGCCTTGGGTAGCCTGTGGGTGCCGGTGCGTCGTCTTCAGTCCCTAGAAGGGGATAGACAAGAGGTTCGGGGCTATAAGACGAGAAACTTGAAACAAATATGCAGAACGTAACCAGAAGCCGAAGGTCATGGGTGAAGACAACCCCGTTTAGGAGACAACCCATAGACGCGTCGTCCGGGCCCGCGCCGTGTCCCACAGACGCCTGTTGGTATGCGTCACGACGGCATAACAGTCCTGGAGCGGTCTATTCCAAACACGAAGCGATTGTGATCTCGTTGGATACCGTCTCATAAAATCGTGTGTATATCAAGAGCACGTAACCCTCGGTAGCCTACAGCATCAGGTTACAGCCAGGGCGCCGCCGTAGCGCTACTGGGGCAGGGCCGCGATAATTTCCTCAATAACAACACACACAGATGGGCGTGTTTCCATCCTATAGCATGACGCGAAACTCTAACACACTCTCCGAGCGCAACACGGTTTCCTACCATAACGCACAACATCAGTGAGCGACGCAAACGAACTCTAACGAAACCGAACCGACTTTTTTCTGTAGTTCTACCGCATTCACATTCTATCTTCGCGGTCTCCTTCTGCGCCTAGCCTGTCACAATCCCACCTATCCTCCGGCAGTTTCACCGCGACGCACAGCGCGCCGATCGCGAAGGCGTCCAAAATCGCGTACGCCGCGTACCCGCCCAGAACATCGTGCTCGACAGAGAACGCAAACAGCGACGTAGACGCCGCGGGGCCGACCGCTCTTACCACCGACGCTGCCCAGCGAACAACACACCGTGTGCCGTCAGCCTCGTCTCGATAATTCGGAAGGGAAAGGGGATACTATCTCTCACCGGTCGTTTGAGCGAGCCCGTTCACCGCGCCCAAGCACCGCTTGCTCGGCGCCGCGCTCGTAATGTACACGTAAATCACGCCTGCACCCCCCGGTACGTACCGACTCTCAGCATCGTCGGATCTCAAGACCAAAATCTAAACAGAACACAAGCCGCACGCACCGTAACACATATCCCTCACGACGCACAACCCCAGCTCGACCACCAACGCCGCCCACACGCCCGCCGCCATCCCGCCGCTCCTTCTCGCGAGCGCGTTCATCGCGGGCATCCCCGCGAAGATCGGCAGGAAGGCCGCGATGCCCGACACGAACGTGCGCCTCATGCCGAGCTTGCGGATCACGCGGGGGAGGAGCGAGGCCTGGACGATGCCGTTGCCGAGGCCGTAGGCGCCCATGACGAGCCCGATCGCGCGCGGGGAGAGGCCGAGGCCGCCGTGGGGGACGGGGGAGGCGTAGAAGAGCGGTTGGAGGGCGAGGAGGGCGATGTCGAGGAGGGCGAGGAGGGCGTAGTTCGCGAGGGAGACGAGGACCGGACGCGTGAGGACGCTCTTGAGCGGGGGAGGCTTGCTCTCGTCTACGCCGTCGCTGGGGTCACCACGAGTCGGGGATTCCGGTGAGGTATCGGAGGCCTTTTTGTGGCGGGGAAGCGTCTGCGATGCGGCGAGATCGGGGGTTCAGAAATGTGTTTCGACGCCGCGTTTAGATAGCAGTGTAGCCCACCTCTTTGAGGACGAACAAGGTGAGGATGAACACGAACGCTGAGAACCCGGCCGAGACGGCGCAAGGAAGGAAGTACGGATACTTCCTCCAGAATCGGCCGCCGAACGTCTTCGGCCACGCGTCGTGCGGCCTCGAGAGCGTTCCGCCTATGAAGGGCCTGCGACGCAACGAGTTGTAAGGTCAGGATCCACCTGCTCGGGTATATGCGCGTATACATGGGGGAACATCAAAGAGAGAGAGCTCTCACCCTACGGTGACGCCCACGGCCCATGTCAGGGGCAGCAGCGCGAACGCCTGCGCGGCGTTGGACGGGTCGGTCAGCTCGCAGACCATGCTTTTCATCACGCCCGTGTTCCCGTTCAACGCTCCGTTCAAGCATCGGCTGTCATAAAAAAAAAGAAAAAGTTAGCGTTGAAGTCTTCGGGAGACGAGGGAAGAGGAAACCTGACGACGAGCAGCCAGAAGGTGGTCGATAATCCAAAGAACACCATCGAGAGGCAGAGGCCAGAGAGTCCGATCAGCAGAACGGGTTTACGGCCTATGCGATCGGAGAGGCGGCTCCATTGTAACACCGTCAACGCTTGCGTCGCGAAGAACAGCGTTTGCTGGGAGCGTAAGGTCGGTTCAGGGGCCTGCTGAGACCATGCGACAGACTCACGATCATGCCAGCGTAATATCCGACCTTTCTCTTATCTCCCTTGATGATGTCCAGCGTCCCGACCAGCTGTGATGTCTCGTCAGACGCCAGGCTATGAGAAGCAGAGGAAGTGGTGCACCTCGTATATGAAGGGGTATATGCACTGACTCGTCATGGGCTCCGCAAGCTGCACTAGCATGAGCGTCGCGATCTGCACTTTCGGTAGGGGCGTTTGCTTGTTTTCCGTGGGGGGCGCGTCGACATCGTCGTGCGGCAGGAGCGTGGTTCGTTCGTCATGACGGCCCTGCTTGTCTCTGCGAGTGTCTCGCCTAGACATGTCGGGAGTTGTGGTTGGAGAGCAGACCGAAGCTCAGTAGATAGTCTTTGTGGTGACGTCGCGAACCCCCCGACGGACTGACGAGGTTCGCAAGCCCCACAGGGCGTTCGCAGACGGGAAGGGAAGAGGATGACGCCATCACGATTGTTCTCCAGCTGCAAGCGCTTGAGGCTTGGGGATATTGAGATATTCGGGCGAGATAACACGCTGGTCTCCTCGGAACACTAGCCAGGGATGAAATGCGAGGACAAACATGCATATGGACGATGCTTGGCCAAGATCATGATGCCGATCGCGTCGTGCCGCCGGGTCGAGCCTATCGCGCCAGTCCTGCAAGCAATTGCGACTCGACCGCCATACCACTTATCATAAGTATACTCGCGCGTTCGTCCCGCTTGCACCGACCTCCTAGCTTCATACTCTTTACATCCTAGCCGACCCCGTGATGCCGCCCCGCCCCGACTTCACCACCATCCTCGTCGTCGGCATCCCCTTCCACCCCCGCCTGCGCACCCTCTTACCCTCCTCCACGCTCCTCCACCACCCCGACGGGCGTCGCGAGCCCGTTCCAGATGCCGAGATGCTGCAAGCGGACGCGATCGTGGGCAGCATGCCCGCCAACCTCCAGCGGCGCGCGCAGGCCCCCCGCTTGAAGTTCGTGCAGCTGCACAGCGCGGGCGCCGACGCCGACCTCGGGCGGCCGATCTGGGACGAGGTGCAGCAAGGCGGGGGCGAGCCGGAGGTGGTGATGGCCACCGCGGCCGGAGTGCACATCGGGTGCATACCGCAGGTGAGCTGCAAACATCGCTACTGTCGTCGTCTCAAAGTATGTTCAGGCTGAAGGATGAAGGGCGTGTAGTACTTCATCATGACGACCCTCGCGCTGTACCACAAGCTGCAAGAGCAAATCATCCCCACCCAGACCGAGAAACGCTGGCCGTCCGACCAAGAAGTCGGCGGACGGATGTTTATCAAGGAGTTGCGCGGGAAGACCGTCGGGATCCTGGGCTACGGCCAGGTACGTACGACTCCCCATCCCTGAGCGCAATCTCGTCGCTCAACGTCGTTTCCTCTTTCAGATCGGGCGTGAATCCGCAAGATTAGCACATGCATTCGGCGCAAAGATCATCGCCGCCAACTCCTCCGGCCAACGAAAGCCTCAAGAAGAGTTCCGTCTCCCGGGCACCGGCGACCCGGATGGCAGGTAAACACACCGCAACGTTACCCCCCTACATCATCTAATTACCCCCTCCAGCCTCCCCTCAGCCTGGTACTCCACCTCGGACCCCACCTCCCTCGCGACCTTCCTCTCCCTCACCGACGTCCTCCTCCTCGCCCTCCCCTCTACCCCCTCCACCAAGCACATCCTCGACGCCTCCACCCTCGCCCACCTCAAGCCCTCCTCCATCCTCGTCAACATCGGGCGCGGCCCGCTCGTCCACACGCCCTCGCTCCTCGCCGCGCTCGACCAGGGCAAGCTCGCCGGCGCGGCGCTGGACGTGACCGATCCCGAGCCGCTCCCTGACGGGCACGCGCTCTACGGCCGTCGGAACGTGATCGTGACGCCGCACCTGAGCGGCCGGACGGAGGGGTACTGGGACTACGCGATGGATATCTTGGAGGAGAACGTCGCGCGGTGGAGGGAGGGCCGGGAGCTCGTGAACGTCGTCGATCCCAAGAAGGGGTACTAAACGCAGCGTTTGCTGTGACATGTGGAGATGCGTTTGTATGCGAATAGATGCGTAGATGAATAGATGACCATGCCACAAATCGTTCGCCTTCGTTACTCTGAATCGATACGCCAACGTCTATACCTCACTCCTCCTCACTGTCCTCCTCCTTCCATCCATTCTTCGGAAGCTGCACCGCAGCCACCAACGCCGCCGCCGCCATCGCCACCAATACCACATACACCGCGTACCCTCCCATCAAATCGTGACTGACCGAGAACGCAAACAGCGACGTCGACAACGCAGGCCCGACCGCGCGCACGACGCTCGCCGTCGTCTGCGCGATCCCGTTCACCGCGCCCAGCGTCCGCCTCGACGGCGCCGCGTGCGTCACGTACACGAATATCGTCCCGTACGCGAGCTCCATCACCATCGCGCACGTCAGCTGCACCGCCAGCACCGCCCACACCCCCGGCCCCACCCCCCCTCCTCCCCCTCCTCCCCCTCCTTCTCCATCGCTCCTCCGCGCCAGCACGTTCATCACGGGGAACAGCGCGAACAATGGCACGAACGCGAGCATGCCCACGCGGAACACGGGCCCCAGGCCGAACGCGCGCACGATCTTGGCCAGGAACAGCACCTGAAATCCGCCGTTCGCGAGGCCGAAGGCGCCCATGATCAGCCCGATCGCGCGGGGGGAGAAGCCGAGGCCGCCGGCGGAGACGGGCGTGGAGAGGAAGAGCGGCTGGAGGGCGCAGTACGCGATGTCGAGCGTCGCGAGCAGGCCGTAGTTGAGCACGCTGACGACGACGGGGCGGGTGAGCAGAGCGCGGAGGGAGGCGTCTGCGTCGGTCGGGGAGGGGTGCGGGTGTGGAGGCAGGGCGGGTTCGCCCTCGTGGAAGGCGACGGCGCCTTCGGCGGAGAGGTCGCGCTCGAGGTCGGTGTAGTCGGAGGGTTTTGAGGGTTCGGGGCGATGTTCCTTTTGTACCGTCTGGGAGAAAGGTCAGCGATCGCTTGGGTGGCTGTAGGAGAGTGCGTACCTCCTTGAGGAAGAGGAGAACGATGACGAAGACAAACGCGGAGAACACGGCCGAGACAAAGCACGGCAAGAAGTAGGGATACTGCTGCCAGAACGGATGCGAGAATACGTGGGGCCATGTATCGTGAGGCCGCGAGAGCGAGCCGCCAATCATCGGTCTGGTGCAACAGTTCATTGCATGTACGATCTTTGGCAGGCAAACGCGCTCACCCTATGGATACGCCGGCTGCCCATGTTACGGGCATGAGAGCGAACGCTTGGGCGATGTTGCTGGAATCGCTTATTTCCCCGATCATGCTCTTCATGACCCCGATATTACCGTTGAGCAGCCCGTTGAGGCAGCGACTGTAAGCGTTTGGTCTACCTCTGCATCCAGCGCGCATACATCCTAGCGTACCTTAAAACCAGGGTCCAGTATGTTCGTGATAGGCCGAAGAAGATCATGGAGAAGAATAAACCGGACAAGCCGATGAGGAGTACGGGCTTGCGTCCTATGCGATCGGATAGGCGACTCCATTGCAAGACGGTGAGAGCCTCCGTAGCGAAGAAGAGCGATTGCTGAACGAAGCTTCAGAAACGAGCATACGGCGGAGAAGAAGGACGTACGATCAACCCCGCATAATACCCGACCTTACTCTCATCGCCTCCCGTGATGTCCAGGGTACGCACAAGCTACGACGATGTCAGGCGGGCCTCCTCGAACAGGGCGCATATACTCACGTCGTTGATGAAAGGATATATGCACTGGCTCATGATCGGCTCTGCCAGTTGCGCCAGCAGGATGATGCTCATCTGCACCTTGGGCAGCGGCGTAGGCCTCCTCTTCTGCTTCCCATTCCGCGGCGACAACAGAGCGGTCTCCTCAGACGCCGGGGTCGTCGTCCCGTCCTCCTCGTAGCTCGAAGTCATGGTCGTAGAGAGAGTCGCGCAGAACCCGCAAGTTGTGTGCGAGTAAGATGCTCAGAGCATATCAATCGAGTCGAAAATGGTCGATCGGTCCGTGTCGGGTAAAATGATAGGCCTGGAAAACTCTTCTTCGAAGCCTGCGGCAAAGCTAGTATGCCTATCTTGCCTCAGGAGACATAGCGAGGGAAGGGCAGCTCTGAGGTGGTTTAAGTATATTGCTAAGTTGTGTGGGTTGGCCGACGCACGCCGGTCCGTGGCGCCATCGTCCGCGACGAGAGTCTAAGACTGAGTCAAGCTGGCAACTGCAGCGATGCGCTTACCTATCAGATAAGATGTAATCGCACCACTCCTCCTCGGACGTCCTTGCCGTGCACTCACGATTTGTCCTTGTTGGCCTACGCAAATCATTCGGCAGAAGATGATATAGATCGAGCGTTAGTGGTTGAGCAGAGGTAATCTACTTGGGTAAATCACATCATCGAAGCTCAGTAAGGCCCCGTTCGGTTGGGGTTGATTCTGTGAGAATCAGGCGCCTGATTTGACTTTGCTTGACTTTTGTCCTCCTCGTATGGCAAGCCCCTGTTCTATTATGTTAAGTTTGTCTCACAGTCTTACCGATTATGGTATGCGAGCAGAGTCAAATCATCTGATTTTTCCAGAATCAGGCGTCGCCGAACGGGGCCTAAATTACCTTTAAAATCGAAAAAGTGAGAGTCACGCGTGAGAAATCCACGCATGAGAGTTATTATATAATATAGAGCTAACTGCACATTTGTTCGCTGGAACGTCTTCTAGGGCACAATCGGCGATTGCGTCGCACAAGACAAACCACAATCAGCTACACTAAGCCCCAATGCTTAGCAAAAGCTTGGTAAACAATCGAATTCACGTCTTTGCAATCTACTCAGACGCTTCTACCGCAGGACACCGCTTCCGTGGTCCAGCTCAACATCATCCAGGGTCTGCTCGACGGCGGTGTCCATCCACCAGTACGCCTCTCTCGTGAAAGTGTACCTGAAGACTATGTGCCGAGGCTTACCTTTTCCTGCACCCCGCCCGACGACGTCCCACCTCACCCGCTGTCGCCACATCCAGCAGATCCTATCACCTTGGAGGTGATTCTTGGCGCTGAGATTTCTAGCGGCCGCGTCGGTGTCGCCTATCGGCTTGAATCCGCACGTGCCCTATCACTGGATGGATCGGTTGTTGACATGCGAGTTCCACCGCTCGTAGTGAAGATCGCAGGAGAGGGCTTTTCGGACACTCTCGCCCGGGAAGCGTGGTTTTACGATGATATGAGACATTGCCAGGGGTCTGTAGTTGCTCGCTGTTACGGCTTTTTCGAGGCACCGCTACCAGAGCCCGTCACACCGATTCCATGGACTGCGCATCAATCTCCTCACTCCTCTCACGGGTCGGGGAGCAAGTGCTCGGACAAGCCATCGAACGAAACTTCGATCATTTTTTCGCCCGAGAACAAGAACAAGCGCCCCATCCCGCGCGGAAAGGGAAGACAGCTTTCTATCCTCCTTCTTGAAGACCTCGGCGAAGAGAAGTTGCCACTTGGCCCCGCAATGACCATAGATCTACGGTACGCTGCGATGATCACAATTCAGACTTGCTGCTGATTTCATCTTACTAAGTCAGGAGATATTGTCGTTGATCGATGAGCTCGACTATGTCAGGATCGTGCACGGCGACATAAGACACAACCATATACGTCGCGCCCCATCTCACTCGCCGAGTCTGTCTTCACCGTATACGGGCCGCACGTACGATTGGCGTCTCATCGACTTCGACAGAGCCATGAAGTGTGACGCCCCTACGGACTATGTCAATGCCCTAAATAGCGACATTGCACTCGGTCTCCTGGACGGCTTAGCAGAAGGATATGTCATGGAACCTTGGGAACTCTTCTGAGACAGGCGGTGTATAGACTGTCCCTCAAATTGAAATTGGATCAGTAAGTATCGTTCCAGGCAGTGTTTTATGCGTTTCATGGCGGAACATGTGAAAGGCTGTAATGCGGTGCGGTCTGGAAAGGCTCTCGTATGTACGACAGTAAAGTTCAAGATCGTGTCCATCTATGTTCTAATTTAGCCTATCAAGGAGAGATGGTGAAAGTCTAGGTTCGAGTCCGAGATAACAACTGATGGAAGCGAAGAACGCGCGAGATGCAATCGAAGGAGTGCAATGATGGGCCTAACATCGAAGAGGGCATTTGCAAGGACGTGCCGACTCATTTTCTTGAGTTCACAGGCTGGCGCAATTGACGGTCGAAGCTGTCGAAGGGCACAGACCAGAAGGATTCGCACTGACAGACCCTGCTCCCTGAGTGGCACATATCAACACATAACCCAACCAGCAGGAACAATCGTGCGGCAGGCAAAACCAACCTCGTAGAAGCAGAAGAACTGCCATGTTACAGGATTGACGGATGCGTTGCTGTTGTATCTACACATGACACGGTGTCAGTGAGACTCTCTCAAGCGAGAATGCCAAAGCTGAGCGCATACCCGCAAAACGAAGGAGTGCCGGGGGTACCTCCGCTGGCGGCCACAAGGTAATAGTCGCTGGGAGCGCCAGCAGTGACGTTCACCGCAGGGTTTGCGATAGCTTTCGGACAGCTTGCACACTGAGCGTCAGGCGCTGGCAGCGCAGAGGCTGCAGCGGCGGCAGAAAAGATGACGAGAACGGGGGCCAAGGAAAGCTGCATGACTCGTCCAGAGGGCTTTGGAATAGGCAGTGTGAGGGGTGCGCTGTGACTCTGCTTGCTGGCGTTCAAGAGCCCTTCGATGCGTGTTTTATAGAGCGCTGATCCTGTATGCTGGCCTTCTTGCCTTGAAGCTGGCGTCCACCGTGCATGCCGAAGACCACGCTATCCCCAAGACTTGGGAACATGCTCGTCGGGGCATCGTTCTGGCCGATTGCGGTACCATGCGATAGGGCGCGTTTCAGTATGTCAAGGGCTGGATTAGACAGCCTCGCCCGCCTCAGAGCCGACGAGAGCGTCGATGAGCGCGCCGGAGATGGGCGTCGTTGCGAGTATGAGAACGAGGTTTCAATGAGTGAGATGAGTGGAGACACATCGGCGCGTCTAGGTTGGGTACCATGTGCAACGTGTGATCTAGACAGAAGCTTACACAGGACTGGAGACTGCCTTAGACATGGGAAGATCTATCGAAGCGTGAGCGAATGCACAAACGAGTGCCTTATCCTCCGAAGATTGCCCAAGGATATCCACAAATCCATTGATCCAGGAACCAGATACATCCTGGTTTAGCAACGCGAAATCGTGAAGCATCTCCAGTCCAATGACGTACCTGGGAATGGGAAGGCGAGCCAGCAGCAATCCATCAGAGACTCCTCATAAGACAGCAGGGCATGAGCACGTTAGGCATTTGGACACCCTGTTATACATCGATCCTTGAGAATATACACAGCACATCATAGCGCAGTACGGTAAGACCAGATAAGCCAAAGATACGAGAGAAATGATACCAGCAAACTGGGCAAGAGATGAGGCAGATCCAAGCGAAGAGAAATCTGAAGGGATGATACTTGTTTTGGTTGATCCGCGACGTTCGCGAGGAATGGAACTTGGTACGGTCCGGATCCAAGTTGGGGGGTCGCGGTCCCAGATCGGCGATGGAGCACGCTAATCCTAGGTATACAGGCGCTTCGGCAGCATGGTTGAGGTGTATATGCCGGCAAGCACTACCGCGCACAAAACCCAATAGACCAGTGTCCCGCGCAGAAGGTTCTTTTCGATGGATGCAGCAAATAGCGAGGAAGCAGCGGTTGGCGCGATCGCGCGCATGGTAGATGCGGTCGTCTGCGCGAGGCCGTTGGCCGCGCCGAGCGCGCCGCGAGGCGCTCCCGTGTTGACGAAGAGGAAGACGCATCCTGAGTTGAGAGACATGAGAATTGGGCGCTTCTAGCGGGATGCGGGGTGTCGGAAAACTTACCATAACCCATGTATGCAACCGTGTATACCGCGAGCTGAATCACCAGCACGAGCCATGTCCACTTGTCAATATGACCTGCCCGCTGCGCCAGGAACGCCATCAAGGGGAAGGCCGAGAGACATACGAGGTAGCAGGCGAAGGATGCGATGTACAGCGTTCGGGGCCCAACCTTCCGAACCAGGGGCGGAAAGACGAATATCTCCACGATGCAGTTCACGACGCCCCACACGCCGATAATGATTCCGATGGTGAACGTGCTAAACCCCAATCCTTGTGCGCCAATGGATGTGGAGTACATGAGTGGCTGGAGCACCTCATAGCACTGGTCGACAAATGCAATGAACCCATAGTTGAGAAGCGGGTAAAGGACCCTCGGTACAAACAACGAGCGGAACCCAGGAACTTGCGGGGACGGAATGACTGCTTCAGACGAAGACAAAGTTTGAGCTGTCTGTACTTGGGACGGCAACTCGGGCAGGTCCGTTATAGGTGTTGCGGCCTTTTCGTCGCCCTGAGTCACAGGTTCCGCGGGTGAAGATCCTGCACTGTGCGATCGTCGGAGAGTCTGAAATACAACGTCATCATACTACTACGCCGCGAGAAACCCTGATAACGCACCTCACGAAGACCAAGGAAGGCAAATAGAAAGGCGCTCATGGAAACTGAGGCAACGGTGATGCAAGGCAGGAAATAGGGATAATCCGTCAACAGCCGACTACGCCCTAGTGTGTCCGGCCATCGTTGAGCAGGGTCGGCGAGAACCCCGCCAATGATAGGTCCGAGCGTCGTGCCGAGGGACCATATCGTGCCGAAGAAGGCGTATCCGAGCGCAGCGTTGGTTTCATCGGTCATTTCGGCTGTCACACACTTGACAACGCCAATGTTCCCGTTGAGCATGCCTTGAGCGATACGGCTGAGGATAATCTCCCAGTACGTTTTAGACAGGCCAAACCCGACCATAGCCAGGGTCAACCCAAACAAGCCGGTCAGGATCACCGGTCGCCGACCGATTCTGTCGGAGAGTTTTCCCCACTGAAGGAGTCATCGCCGCGCTCCGAGGAAGAGGGCAGATTGGTGAGGTCAATAATGTCTGCCATTATGTGAGAACGCCAAAATGAAGTAGTGTTCCGAAGATTGGGTCACAAAGCAACTCTCGAGCGCGCTCTTGCAACCAGAGTTGGCGCAATCTGCATCGGAGTCTGAAATCAAGCTCGTATTACACGATTAATCGGTTCTCCCACGGTGACCCGGCGTGCCTCGTCTTGCCAACTGTCCTCGTCTTGCCATCTCGGGAAACGGCACAACTCGGGACTTCCTCACTAATCCACTAATGCATCCACGGAACCCTGCGCGTTGTTCTAGGCCGCTCGCTCCTCACCCGTTGGAATATCTTGCCGCGGTCTCCGCACCAACGTGTGCCGCGGCTGGAAGTGGACAAGCATGAATTCTCCGCCATATGTCGTAACGCGCTTAACTGCATTCGCGATTTTTACGCTCCCTTCATGGGCCCTCCGTGTGCCGATCGATTACGCCTATGCTCGATAAAGTCTGGGTTGCATGCGCATCAGGGTTGAGCACCTCAACTTTCCATGGTGGTGGTGGTTTCAGCTGATGAGCGTATAAAATCCGGAGCCCAGCGACACGCAATTGGATAGTAAGCCTCCCATCCATGTCCCAATCTACTCTGCCTTTGGCTGAAACTACCCGTGAACAGGCCGAGGATCGATCCCCGAATGTCGCGGCGGTGGCACTGGACAGCCCTCGACCAAGACTGACCCCTTTCCCGAAAATTCAACTCGCCATCTTTTTGTATTTACAGGTATCTTCCTTTCCGCTCTTGTGAGAATGATACTTACGCTAAAGTCCCTAGCTCGCCGAGCCCCTGACGTGCACCGTCATATATCCTTTCGTCAACCAGCTAGTTCGGAGAACTGGCGTGACTGGCGGGGATGAGAAGCGAACTGGATACTATGCCGGCCTTACAGTAAGGCTCCCTCCATATACTCGAAATGAACTGCGCTGACAGGTTATCCGACTGTAGCAATCGCTGTTCTACGCTAGCGAGGCGGTTTGTGTGTCAGACAGAGTTCTCGGAATCACACGACGAACGCCATTCAGACGGAGTAGAGGTTGACGAAGAGGAGCCACTCGACGCGCCCTCGCTAGAAAGGCTCAGGGAAGCTGTGGTTTCCGTTCCGGAAAAGACGCTTCGAGAAATAGTGCTCGATCTTATCGAGGACATGCCATCAGTCGGACACGCTCTCTTCAAAGAGTTAGTGACGGTTCAACACGGAGAGCTCGTGCAAAGATGGGAAATATGCCGTAAATGTGGCGACGATTTCGATGTCAGCGCAACACAGGTAGAAGGATCATGCCAGTTCCATCCGGGTATGTTTTACCGAAGAATACGGGGAGATCAAACATTGACGTAAGCCTTAGGTGTACTGGAAGTCAGGGAGGAGGAATTCGTTGACTGGGACGAAGACTGCCATGGGCCAATGGACACGCCTGAAAATAGGAGAGACTACCCGGAGAATTTCAGTTGGACGTGCTGTGATGGCAGTGGCCTGTCTGAAGGCTGCGTGTCGAGCACACATACCGCGAGCGGCCCCGCAAGAAAACGCAAGCGAATATGATGGCAGCGGGATCCAACCACTGCTTCGTGCAGATTGCAGTCACATGCGTACTGCGCGAACAGGAACCGACACCGTGACGGTTCTTCGCGGTACATCTCGCAACTGATAGGTACGTATACAATGATCTTCCTCAAATCGCGGTGCGGCTCAAAGCCTACACACTCGTAGACAAGTTATTGTGGTCGGCCTTGATGCCCCGACGTTTGGATTATCATTGTATCCCAAACAGTGACTGTCTGAGCTCGGGCACTCCTGAATTCAGCGGCCCGCCCTGCTCCGTAATCATTGCACCATCCTTCGCCATCATTGCACAGCGGAGGAATACGTACGTATCCGAAGGATCAGGCCCCAGGCCTCAGCGAATACAGCCAAGCGAGCCCGGTTCCCCGCACTTTCGTACAGACTTCAGAACACAAACTTTTCCGCCAGCGGCATTGTGGGAAACACATAACACATGGTTTGCGATGCTCCCGCTCTATTGCTCTTTCGGCACAGACAATCCCGCAAAAATTCCCGCCCGCCACCATAGACAGCATGTCTTCAATTGCTCGATAATTGGGTACCTGTCCGCTTCGGTTACACGGAGACGTCATCAACCCAACGCTGAACGTTGTTGTCTGTAAGTTCTTATGGACTGGTAATCCCGAGCGTGGTCGGGACGTCTAGAACAGGAGATCGATCAGCGTGCTGCGTGCTGCGTGCTTCTTGTGAATCTCTGCGGAATGGCCATTGCATCTCAACTGCCACTGGGGCTCGCCAGAAGACCACGCCGATAATAGTACATTGGATTGCTCTGCATGACCTTACAGGACGTACTAAAACAGGTTGTATGCTTTACCAAGGGGAAGCCGCTCTGCGGGCTCGATATCCGCGAGCACGCCGTCTGCATGCACCTCATAGTTCTCCGGGTCCACCTTCATTTCGGGCGTGGCGTCGTTCCACTTCATGTCCTTCTTCGTGACCGCTCGACACCCCGTAACAGGTTCGAACCGTTTTGATAGTTTATAGGACGCCACGGTGCCAGACGAAATGGATATTTCAGACACGAACGAGATAGAGTTGAGCGCCGCTGAAGCCGGGTAAGAGCCCCACATAGGTTTGGAGTAGAACGGCTGCACGGTAGGGATGGATGCGTTCGCGTCACCCATCTGCGACATAGACGTCAATGGTCGAAATTCTGCCAACTAGAGGAGACATACCTGCGACCAGGCGATTACGCCAGACTTCAGTACCATAGAGGGCTTGGAGCCGAAGTTCTCTGGCTTCCAAAGAACGAGGTCTGCCAGTGTACCTGTAGCAACCTGACCAACCAGGTGGCTCATGCCATGTGTGATAGCACTGTAAACTATGATCAACCAAAACCCTGATCCCGTAAGAACGGCACCAACGGATTGATGGTGTATTTTGAAATGTAACGCTTGACCCTCCCATTGTCCACGCCTTCGCTGTCACCAAGAGCCGAGAGCGGCCCCCTGAATTCGCGCATTTTACTGGCCGTCCTCCATGTACGACTGACAACTTCTCCTACGCGGCCCATGGCCTGCGAGTCCGAACTGATCATGGAGATGGCGCCGGTATCATGCAACACATCTTCCGCAGCGACTGTCTCGGCTCGGATTCGCGATTCGGCGAACGCAAGATCTTCGGGGATAGACTTGTCGAGGTGGTGGCAGACCATGAGCATCTACCCACGGGCTCAGATGAGCACTCTCGGTGTGACAAAATGAGACGGACTGACATCCAGATGCTCGTCAAGTGTATTCTTCGTGAAGGGACGAGTCGGGTTGGTTGAAGAAGGCAGTACATTGTTCTGACCACAGACGACGATGATGTCTGGCGCATGTCCACCACCTGTACGAAGACCGTTCAGATTCGTATCAACAATGCCAATGCCTAGCCCACTTACCTGCACCTTCTGTGTGGTATGTATGAATTGTACGACCTCCGAAGGCGGCAATGGTGCCTTCAGACTGCCCCATCAGATACAATCCAGCCATACTATGATTCCCCGAACTCACTTTCAACGAAACCACTCTCGTTCAAGGTGTCTGTGTGAATGTTGACCTGGGAAGATATGAACGTGAGTACTTCTCTTTATGAAGGTTTAGGTTGCGCTTACCTGCACGTCGTACTTGTCACCGACGTCCAGCGCCTTGACAATAACGGCTGGAGTAGTGCCCCAATCCTCGTGGAGCTTCAACCCGCAAGCTCCCGCTTTCACGATCTCTTCCACCGCCGTCGTCCCCGCATCGTTGCCTTTCCCGGTGAAGCCGAAGTTCATCGGAAGACCATCCGTAGCTGCCAACATGTGACGCATATAGAAGGGAGAAGGAGTGCACGTTGTGGCATTCGTCCCCGCACTAGGCCCGGTACCGCCACCGATCATGGTTGTCGTCCCCGCAGCGAGCGCTTCGTTAACCTGTTGGGGACATATGTAATGAACGTGGGCATCGATAGCGCCCGCTGTGAGGATCATTTTTTCCCCAGCGATGACCTCCGTGGACGAGCCGATGACGAGGGACGGGTGCACGCCTGCCATGACGTCTGGGTTGCCCGCCTTGCCAATTCCGGCGATATAACCGTTCTTGACACCGACGTCCGCCTATACCCGCAACGGTAAGGCCAGGGAGATAACCGATGGAAAGGGGAGGACAGACCTTGTAGATACCCGACCAGTCGACAATAAGCGCGTTTGTGATCACAAGGTCTAGGGTCTCGGACGACGATCGATTGGTCGCTTGTCCCATCCCTTCCCGTATGGATTTGCCTGGAAGGTGTGAGACGGGTATTGTGTCGAGCCCGCGTAGATGCACTGACCTCCGCCGAACTTCACTTCGTCGCCGTATACCGTCTATCGGATAGGCTTGAGCACCCGTGATGTTTAAGACAAGCCAACAACCGACCTCGTCCCTCTCCACCTCAATCCACAACGCTGTGTCGCCAAGACGTACCCTGTCGCCCACAGTAGGCCCAAACATAGCGATATATGCATCCCGACCGATGGACGTATCTTCCGACACCTCGAGCGCCCCGGGTTCAGGAGCATACCCGAAGCCCTTTTGGACTAAACCCCGGATTATGTCGTCGGTGCGTGCGAGATCGAACACGCCCGACGCGAGGTTGTTTCCACCCGAGATAATCTTCGCCCCGGCTATGGTGCATAGCGTGACCGTCTTGACATCTCCCGGTTCGAAGCGCACTGCGGTGCCAGCGGCAATATCCAGGCGCTTGCCGTAGGCTTTGCCGCGGTCAAAGGACAGCGCCTTGTTCGTCTCAACGAAGTGGTAGTGCGAGCCAATCTGGTTTCGAGGAATGATGAGACTCGTACCGCAGACCGCAGCGGGATAGTGGAAATATGGCAATGCTACGCACCTGGATGGGTCTGTCCCCGTTATTGGTGACGCGCAGCCTGATGCGTTCCCTCCCTTTGTTTATCACGATGCTTTCCTTGCGCGCGATGATGGCGCCGGCGACTTTCTCCCGTGCGAAGTCCGCGGGGTCGGTGGACGGGAACGCGTCTTCAGGTGGCACGGGGAGGAAAGATCCGTAGAGAGCGGCTGCGATGTCTCCAGATTCCGTGCAGACAGGATCGTGCACCGTCACCAGGAACACGCTGTCCGACGAAGATATTAGGCCTTGAACAACGCCAGAGTCTGAAGCACGCACCCATCAGGAAACGTCCCCTCGACTTGTATCTCATGTAGGAGGCTGACAACGTCAGGGAGGACGTGCCTTCGGCCAAGGAGCGTCTTCCCATGTTGCATCAGCTCCGCAACTGAATGCCTGGCATCCCGGATTCTCTCCTGTAACACTGACGCGATCAATGCCGTGGCTTCGGTTTGATTGAGCTTGAGTCCTCGCGCGAGACGTTTCTGAGCGAGGAACCCGGCCTGTGTGGGATATCATCATTGGAGCGCGGCATGAGTCAATTGGTCCGTGGATCAAGTTGAAGCAGCAACCACCTGATGCAAAAGCAGTTTGGCCTCATCTCGGGGTAGGATATGCATAGCGCTAGGTCAGACAGCCACTGGCTGTACTGCAAGTCCTATCCTGAGTTGAGAGATAGCGAACTAGAGACTCGACCATCAGACGAGCCAGCGTTAACATGAGAGATAACATGGCTATCATTGAATCAAGGCACTGCCTTGTGCAACATGGGCGCCCTGATCTCATTCTATCTTTTGCTTTGCTGGCTAGAACGCGGAAACTGTCTTCAATCTATTATCGGGACGGCCTAGGGTGAATGTCAACTTCTGGTGACAAATATGACAGCAACTCCCCGATAGTCTCGACAGCTATGCAGCGGTACAAAGTTTGGTATACTATAGACCTACCTCTGGGTCCTCAAAACACTGCACAGCACCCCCGTTACTCCTGCATTAGATGCTATCCCGGGCGCCCGAGCTACCAACAGCGTTTGTATAACCCACGTACAACCTTAACTCTGCATTTGACTCGACAGGGGCAAACTTCGCCGTGCGCGCTGGCTCCACATTCAAGCCGCGCGATGAAACCCCCCAAGTTATGATCCAAACGGGTATCGGAAGATACGCAAGTGAATACATGCTCCATGATGCATTAATGATTGGCTTTCGCTGTAAGTTCACCATCTAACTACGCCACTATCTACTTATCCTCAATCGGATATCATCATGAACCGGTATCTCACCAGCCGTCTGCGCCGGTGAACACTGCTATACCATCAGATATCCTGTATCGCATCTTCGCTCAAGGGAGAAGTCGTAGCGCGCGGCAGTCTCATCGAGTTGAAGGGAAGAGCAAACTGAAATGAGGCAGATACCGGATTCGACCCATATGAGCTGCTGTGGATCGGCACAACCAAGTACATACTGGATCGGGGCTGTGGGCCAATATACTGCCCCATAACTGCCATGTTTCATTACATCGAAGTTCTTCGCTCTCGACTCCCAGATGATACTGCTGTCAATGTACGTTTCATATCGGTTTCGCGTATTCCATATGCGCACCCTTGGCGTCATAACTTCCCGCCGTGCTCTCGGCATTTCGTGGCCATCTGAGAGCCTTCGCGTGGCTTGCGTGGCATTTGTGCGGATGCTGACAATATGAAACGCAGCTCCCACACGGCAGGGCCAACGCGGTCAGCACAGCGTTTTTCGCAACTCTCCGGTTGGTATACATGTTGCGATATGCCGGTGGGCGCTGGGAACTATCTCCGGCAACCATGTATGGGCTTTGGACGTTTGCTTCCGCGCTCTCCGCGTGCGATCCCGTTGATCATCTTTAGCTTGTGCCCTGCCGGCATCAACGATCCATCTATCAGAGTCTGTTTCCGTCGCGTTCTCCGAGATGCGGTGCTGCCGCAATCCTGCATCTCGCAGCGTCAGCATAGGCCAGGTTTGGATTCACCCGGGAATAGGATGCCGGTTTAAGCGATTGTCCCCTACAGAGGTGACTCCTCCGGACGCAGATGTTCCACTCGGATCTAGTGGCGCCCGGCGATAGCCACCTGCCACATGTCACGTGCACGCCTGTTCTTAAGCAGGCAGCCAGTCCCGGTTCTCCTTTTGTCCCCAGACACGGCCTTGGATATAAACCCCCTCCCTGCGACAGCCGAGCACACTACCTTCAGCTACATGTCGTGCGTTGCTGTCCTGCCGCCCCCGCCCGCGTCGTTCGATCCGTTCCACTCCGCTCGGAAACGTACCCACTCGTTCTCGATGCCCAAACCGGCCAAGTCGGCTCGCACCCTCCAACGGACGGTGTCCTTCATCGAGCTTTCGGACGCGTTCGATGATAACTCGGACCCCGAATTCGCCTTCCCCTCCATCCCCGCCACCCGCGCCGAATCCTCCTCCGCGCGTTCTCTGCGGGCGTACAAGGAGGCCCGTGCAAGACGCTACGTCCAGGATTTCAAGACCGAGGAGATGCTCTCCCTTTCATCCGCGTCCCTCGCTGCACTATTCGACGAACTGGGCCCAAGTTCCGTGATCACCTTCAAACCTAAGCCGCGCCCACCGCTCTTCTACAGCTCCTTCCGGCACAGGACCTCCTCCCCGCTCTCCCCCGTCCAGAAGCTGCTCCCTGCGCGCCCTGTCTTCCCGCGCTCCAAGCCCGACTCGGAGGCGGATTTGCACCGGCGCGCGATCGTCGCGCGGATGCGATGTTCGCCGGAGGGCCAGAAGATCCTCATGATGGGCGCCAGGGTGGCGATCTCGATGATGAGCGCGACAAGGGAGCTCGAAGCACTCGTCGCCGCGCGGGAAGGGTCCGAGGGCCACGACGCACCGACGAAGGACTCTCGGACACCGGTCGGCCAGCCGGAGGAGGATTGGGAGTTGATCGACTCATGAACGCGCTCCGAGGGAACCTGGACCTCGACCGACCCGCCTGCCACCGTTCGGTGGGGTCGGGGGCCCCCCGCATTCCGTGGTCGCCCTTGTTTCATTTCACTTCTTTCCCTGGCTCCACGCCGCAGACGAATTGGTTTCAACCACGCATCGGATCTAAAGCTGCAATGTCTCAGGGACTGCTTATATATGGTCGTGTTATGGAGCACATATGTATACTCATCAACATTATTCTGTACAATCATCTGTCGGTAGTATAGCGACTTACGTCGATGAATCAACCTACTACATAGTACCAGCTTGACTCGAAAGAGACAAACAAGTGTGTCCGGGTATCGTCTTCGCCGCGGGGGCACCTTGGTGCCACCGAAAACAAATAGAGGTAAGCAAAGTTGCGTGAGGTGACGCGCCGCCTTACGCGCCAGATCCTTGTCTCCGACCCACGACTTTGACCTCCTCACGTCTTCACTCTGCGCCTTTTCTGCATCGGCTTTGTCTGGGAACATCTTTCGGAGAGAGCGCTGGAACGAGCAACCGACGGTGGCCTTCTCCCTGTATTAATTTATCATGTAAGAGTCTCGTCCATGTCCATGCTGCCTCTCGTTGTCCTCCAGGAAAATCCTCTCCATATGCATGTATCTGACGAGGCTGCATTACCTTGGGTGCTGTATACGCTCTGCTGTATCGCTCGCTCTGTTGTCCGTCGATACTCGCAGTTCCTGTCACTCGCGCCCCCGAAACAGAGATCCTTTAAACGAACTCTCCTGTCGACGAACGACATTGTGAGCGATGGAAAATAGCACTGAGGAAGATTTCACCGATCTCTACGGCGATGACGAAGCCTTCGTGGGCTCTGGACCTATGCCCGTTGAGGTGAGTCGTGAGCCACCTGTAAGGACGAACAAACCCAGTGACAGTTGTTCTGGAATACAGCAGCAGCAGCAAGAGGAACCGAAGTCCATACAGAAGGGCGACTTCAACCCGGAACCCTCCGTTGGCGACAAACGACCTCGAGAGGAAGACCCGGAGGAACAGAGGCAGCAGCAGCCTCAGCAACACGCGCTGCCTCAAAATCCGAAGACGGGACAATCGCCCACCCCCAATGCGGGCGCGAATGGCAACTATAATGGGGGCCAGATGATGAACATGTCGGGAGGCATGGGTGCTGTGAACGCTATGTCTGGATACGATGCTTTGTACATTGGCGATCTGCAATGGGTCCGTAATTCTGATGTCGTTCTCGAGTGTAATCCTGCCTTGTACTTATCCGTACTTTTGGATGACGCATCGCAGTGGACGACCGACGAAGACCTTCGACAAGTCGCGTTAAACGTCGGCGTCACGATTGATCACAAGGATATCACGTTCTCGGAGCACAAGGTGAACGGGAAGAGTAAGGGGTACGTACTCACCTCCTTCGCGGAAATCGTCAGCGATTGAGCAACACGTAGCATCGCATATATCGAATGTGGATCACCCGAAAACGCGGCAGCGTTGAAAGAATGGTTCGACAACAAGTGCGTAGCTTCGTTCGAGATAGCTGGCCCATCGATGTCTGACCATGTGCAGTGACTTCCAAAATCGCCGCGCAACGGCGACCCCCACCAACTCCGCGCAGGGCAATCCGTTCCGTACGCTCCCCAAAGGTAGGATCGTGCACATGGGCAGGGACGCGATGTCTTGCTGACGCCTTTGTTTTGACAGAGCCCCCTTCACGCGAGGGCCGTGCGCACGCAAACCAGCCTATACCTACCAGTGGCGGCGAAGGCGGTGGCCGCGGTCGCGGTGGCTTCCGTGGCGGACACAACAACAACATGGGCGGGAACATGGGTGGCCAATTGCCCATGCGCGGTGGCATGATGGGAGGTAACATGGGCCTGATGCGCGGTGGTATGATGAACGGCATGAACCCCATGGGAATGGGCATGATGGGCATGAACGGCATGGCCATGGGCAATATGGGTATGGGCATGAACATGGGCGGCCGGGGCATGGTCCCGCAAGCCCCGAGGGGCAACCTGATGGGCGGCGGGTTTGGCGGGCGCGGCGGCGGCGGCATGATGAACGGTATGGGTATGTACGGCTCCAACATGTAGCGGCCTTTTCGTCTACGGTTCGCTCTGTGCGCTGGTTCTGATGTTGAGACCCCGTTTTCGTTGTATTTGTAGGTGGTGGTGGAATGGGAATGATGCCCATGAGCGGTCGCGGCGGGTTCGGGAGTATGCAGCAAGGCCATTTCAACCCAGCATTCGTACAAGGTGGGCAGGGCGGCGGTGGAAACTTCGGTCAGGAAGGACCGCGGAAACGTTTCCGCGTGGACGAGAGCGGATGAGGTGGATATCCGACAAGATTTGTATGATGTCTGCACATACTAAGTAGGACGTCTGGCTGCTTTTCATATCATTGCGGTGTTGCTTTATTGATGCACAATAACCATATATTCCATGTAGACGAGTAACAGATGATCCGTGGCAGATAGTCGATGTAAGTACGTGAAGAAGATATTGGCCGGATTGTATCAGATGCGTAGGTCACAAGACGAAAAGAACATGATGTACATAGAGCTAATTATGTGTAACGACAGAATTCCACTGATCCATCGTCCGAGAGGAAGCTGCCAAGCCGTTGTACTTATCCCCTCCTTTCCCTCATATCCTTCTCCTTCTTGCGACGACGTTTCTCCTCCTCGTGCCTACGCTCTTCCTCAAGAGCTGCCTCTTCTTCCTTCTTGGCGATGCGCATACTGATCTTTTCCTCTCTCTCGAGGGTCCGCGTGTCTACCTCCATGTCGGAATCGTCGCTGAGCACATCCCGTTCGACGTAACGTCGCTTATCCTTGCCAAACAGCTTCCAAATTTCGGTGCTGATATCCATGCCGTCTCCCTCATCGTCGTAATCGGCACGACCCCTTTCTTTGTCACGACGTTTCTTCGCGGGAGGCGGGGATGGCGACCGAGAATCCGACGAATAAGATCCCGAACGCCCACGCTTCATCCGTGAGGAAGAAGTGGGTGCGACAGGGCGCCCAGACTTCAGAGAGGGCTTGGACATGGTACTCGTAGGTCGCGATTTAGCCAAGGATGACTGGGCACCTCGTGGGTCGATACCCGCCGAGCGTGATGGTGTCGCCTTCAGATTTGAACTGCTGGACGGCCTCGATAGGGAGTTCGAAGCGCCGCTATTGGCACCGGAACTGGAAAGTTTCATGGACGATAGCTTCTTGGTAGCGGAAGACATCGCCACGGAAGATGGTGCAGGATTGGATTCTGTCATGGTTTCGTTATTTTCTGTTATGCAAACATCTTTGCAATGAACGTACTGGACGATGATGGATGTGCCGGCGAGTTTGCGCCGGACACAGGAGACGCGGTGGATCGAGGCTTCCTCAGGAGTTCTTTCTTCTTCGTCTCCGTGAACCACCCATTGAACTCTTTCGCATCCTCGCCTGATACGACCTGCCCGGACTTGGCCTTTGCGAGATCCGCGACGATTTCGTCGATAGTCCGAGTGTCCCTCTTGACCGTGTTGAGTTTGGTGAGTGTGTTCGGTTGGGCGGCAAGTCTAGCTCGAATGCTTTGTGCAGCGCTGGCGGACGTGCCACCGCTGCCATTCGCCACCATGTCGATAGCGCCTCCAGCAAGGCGTCTTCCGGACTTTCCACTATGTCCCGATGCGTAACTTCCACTGCGTCGGTCGGCGCCACCAAACTGCCGACGCATGCTTGCCTGCAGTTTCCGCTCTCGGAGTTCCTCTCGGGTCAGTGCGACGGGCCCATCGTCGTCAACAACTTTCTCGCGGCTAGCCGCCGCTCGCGACGTCGGGTAATCCAGACCGTGGCCAGATCGCTGTTTATTGACCTTGTTGCCCAAGAGGCGATCCAGTTGCGCCTGCTCCCGACGTTTAGCTTCCCGCTCGCGTGCCCGTTCCTCCTCCTCCTGCCGCTGCCGCCGCTCTTGCTCCCGCTTCTCCGCCTCGAGCTTCTTCAAGCGTAGCTTCGCCTCCTGCTCCCTTTCCTTCCTCTCTCGTTCTTCTTGTTCTTTCCGTTTAGCAGCTTCTTTGCGTTTACGCTCGGCGAGGGCGATCTCAACGGCGGACTGGGTTGTGGCAGTATACTGCTCGCTGAGGTTGAGTAGCGCCGCATAGGCCCCCGACATCGACAGAGTGGTATTAGTACAGTTCTATGAGTCTAGCGGAGACAGATGAAAGAGAAGAGAGACAAGGCTGGTCAAGACAGATCGGTGAGCAAGCGCAGCCGAGGCAAGGGCAGTCCGTCAGTACATCGCCACAGTCCACGTGTTCTCCGGGGCTGTACAAGCCCTTTGTACTTTCTTGTTCGACGACGCTCGCGTCTGGCGTCTGCTGCCGGCCATCGCGCAATCGTCGGATTATACCTATTCAGGGCGGCAATGAATGCGGAACACTATATGTACTTCTACATTCGACTCTATTGACCAGACATCTTTGAGGACCATGCCATGATCGGACGAATTTAGCTGGCATACAACCCACATCGCCCCAAATGGAGAAGAGAATGCAGCCATACACTTGAAGGTAACCAGCCGCACCATCGCAACCTGCCTTATGGCCACCAATCTATCAAATCGGCGGAACGTCAACAGTGCAATGCGAACATATTTCCTTTGGAAGCAGGCGCAACAGTCTCTTGACATTCAGAATGTGTCCGATCGTTACGTCTCGGCTCCACCGGCGGCTGAATCTAGCTCATTAGTTGTTCCGCCGGAACACAATCACCGCTCTGCACTTCAGTTGAAGATCAATCTCCGCGCGGAAGGAATGTGTGCCTTCGAGGTCTTTACCGGGGCCAAGCACTACAACCGTTACTTAGCGTTCACACGTATGCTTTGCGGCGCGGTTCCTGATTTAGCGTTGAGCACGCGCGACCAACTCTAAATGAATCGCTTATAAAACATGCTAGATTGGACACAAGGGGCAAAGCGGTTTGCACTCGACGCAGACTCGGGACTATCCAATCACAGAGACCATGCCCACCGACAAACAGCGGATAGTTGTCGTTGGCGGAGGGGGGGCTGGTAGCTTGCTTGCACGTTCGCTTTCCTCCAAGATAGACATCACGAAGCAATCTCTGACGCTCGTTACCGCACGGCCGTTCAATGTCTACCTCCCAGGCCAGTGTCGCACAACCGTATCCGATCAAGGGAGTCTTGAGAAGAAAACGCTCTTCCCGTTCGTAGTCTGCTCCCTTCACTGATATCAAATGATATATTTCGTTGCCAGGTATGACCGATTGTTTCACAACGGGAAGGGCACAATCAGGATTGCTACAGCAAAAGCTATTGAACGTAACGCAAGCACTGTAGGCGGGGCCGTCGTGCTCGAGGGCGGAGAGAGCATCGGTTACGATGTCCTCGTTCTTGCCCCCGGGTCTGTATGGGAAGGGCCGCTTGCGTATCCCAACGATCCAGAAGGAGTTGAATCACATCTTTCAATATGGCGAACAAACTTCGCGGAGTCGACCCATATCGTACTGGCAGGTGGCGGAGCTGTTGGGATAGGTCAGTACGCCTTTTCGTCCCTTTTGAGCTATCTTGACTAAAACTATACACCAGAGTTCGCTGGAGAAATAAAGGACATCTGGCCCGTACGTCGTTCACAAGCGTTACCCATTGTAAAATCTCATGGAGATCGATGTTCATGATATTCTCGTAAGCAGCACAAGAAGGTTACTATCGTTCATGGGAACTCAGCTCTCCTGAACGATACCTATCCTGCGAAATATCGTGCCCTTCTCGAACGTCAACTGCTTGCTCGTGGTGTCGAGATACTCTACAACGACTTCGTCGAGGAAATACCACTACCTGGTCCGGCGTCTATCACAACACGACGCGGCATGCAGTTCGATGACGCGCTCATTGTATGTCCCGTCAAACTTTGGTCTTGTGCCGATAGATAGACAACATATTGTCTTACAGGTTCCGACCCGCGGAGGCCGGCCGAATACCGATTTTATACGGTCCTGCCTCCCAAATCTGCTCAATGATACGGGGCAGATTCGTGTTCGACCCACGTTACAGACCCTCGACTACCCCGATATATTCGCCATTGGCGACTGCACGGATTGGAACGAACAGAAGCAGATCGGGAAGTACTATTCGCATGTGTCCGTATGTGCGGCCAATGTCATCGGTTACTTGCGTCAGGTCAAGACGATGAAGGTGTACAAAGGAAGGTGCAGTGTCAATTTTTCATCGTAGCGGACTAGCCGTATGTGAGGCGATACTGATCTTTTGTGCTGTAGCTACGAAATGATCGTCATCACCAACGGACAGGTCGGTGATGTTGCTTTCCCCTGTATATCAGAAGGCTGAGTGGTGTAACAGAACGGTGGCGCTTCTTATTTCGGTATTCTGTGGGGATTCATATTCGGCAATTGGGTTTCGAAGGTGTTGAAGTCAAAACACCTATTAATCGGACTTTCCAGGAGAAATGTTGGTCTGTAGGGCCGCGGCTCGGCGTAGTTGTAACGTGAAAGAGCTGAAGATGGTGTACCTATAGCAGTGGTGTATAAGAACTCCTTGTTCGCGGCAGATGAGGGTCAAAAAGGCCATACCAGGGTTCGAACCTGGGTTGCGGGAACAAGCGATCATACTCAAAATCCCGAGTGCTAAACCGCTACACTATATGGCCCTTGCGCACAAAATGTGTAGAAAGTATATGATAGGTACTTGACTAAGAAGCGCTTCTTCACGTCCCGTCACGTTCATGTTTGCTGTGACCTCGCGCGCGTCGTCGTGTCCCGCGACATCGACTCAGCCCGAGCCCCTCTTGTCGTAGCATTCCTTATCACACGATGTCTCTCTGGGTCGACAAGGT
This sequence comes from Punctularia strigosozonata HHB-11173 SS5, assembly GCF_000264995.1. NCBI lineage: Eukaryota > Fungi > Basidiomycota > Agaricomycetes > Corticiales > Punctulariaceae > Punctularia > Punctularia strigosozonata. The sequence continues at coordinate 403,979 of NW_006767452.1, forward strand.
GACCTACGCTGCATATTTGAATACCCTACTCCAGCTGAACAGACCTAGTACCGACCGAAAGCTCTGGATAACTTGCATTACCATGAGGGTCTCTCGGCGCGACTCAAATCACTGGTAGGTCGCGCTTTTCATGGACGACCGGCGTTGGTAGTCTCACTACATTGGGATACGCTTAGGCCTCATCTGGAGACTTTCCTCATATGCTTTTCTATGGTCCTTCGGGCGCGGGAAAGAAAACAAGGATCAGTGCGACATTAAGACAACTTTATGGTCCGGGTGCGGAGAAGGTGGCATCAGATCACACTTAGTCTCCCAATGCCAAGGTTGATAGGATCATGGCTGTTTTCTAGCTCAAGATCGACCAGCGTGTCTTTATGACTCCTTCAAGGCGGCGACTGGATCTGAACGTCGTGCAGAGCAACTTCCACATCGAGATCACGCCCAGGTGGGATCACATCGATCCCCTGTGAGGATGTGGCTCATGGTTCGAACAGCGAAGTTGGCAATTATGATCGGGTAGTCATACAAGAGCTGTTAAAGGAGATTGCGCAGACACAACAGGTTGACCTGAATGCGAGGCAACGGTTCAAGGGTGAGTTCTGCTCATGCAACACCTCTTCTTCTCGTGACTATCGAGCTTCGAACCTCACTTGACGCCTTTGGATCCCAGTCGTCGTCATCAACGAAGCCGACTCGCTTTCTCGGGACGCCCAAGCTGCCCTACGTCGAACCATGGAAAAGTACATGTCAAACATGCGTATCATACTCTGTGCGAACTCGACGTCACGCCTCATTGCACCTATCAAGTCCCGATGTTTACTGGTACGTGTCGGCGCTCCCAGTGAAGAAGAGGTCAGATACCGTCTTCTCTGATATACCCGTGCCGGAGCTGACCGGCAGGTCTACGGATAGATGATGCGCGTACTGGCACACGTGGCTAAAGGAGAGGGGTTTGATCTTCCGCCAGATGCAGCCGCCGAAATCGCTAGGGATGCGAATGGGAACCTTCGCAAGGCTCTACTGGTACTGGAGGCGCTGAAAATGCAGTCGTACGTTCTTCCACGCGCCGGTTCGTCAGCCTCCGCCGTTGCTAATCCCTACCGCGTACCCTAGACCCGACTTGTCAGGGCCGCTATCCATAGCAAAACCAGATTGGGAGACGTACTGCCACAAGGTCGCGGACATGATCGTACAAGAGCAGAGCCCGCAACGCGTGATGGACGTTCGGGCCAAGTTCTATGAGCTCTTGAGCCATTGTATACCGCCGACGGTCATCTTGAAGGTCCGTGGCGCGCGCAGCTTCCTACGAGGCTAGACGGACTAACACAGTCCGAAGACGGTTGCAGATCGGGTAGTAGAGCGCGTGGACGAAAGCTTGAAGGCGGACATAATGCATTGGGCAGCGATATACGTGAGCGCGGCGCCCTCTGTTGACATGTGACCTTGTGCTAACGTGTATGCAGGAGACCCGAATGCGATTAGGGCAGAAGAAGATTTTCCATCTGGAAGCATGGGTGGTAAAGGTGATGAGCTTGTATAAGGTGCGGACACAACGATCGATCATAATGTGGGATCCTGCTGAATTTCGCGAGCATAGCATTCGATGTTCAATTTCGATATGAGCGAGTTTGATTGATTTTTCCGGGACCATTGCATATCCCCATTGTATCCTTAGATCGCCATTTATTACGCGGTACACGAAGCTCGCTGTGACGCAAGTCTGGAATGATCGCGTTCAGCAGCGTCTCGGGAGGGAGGATGGCTCGGTTCACCCGCAACATCTACATCGTCGTTAGAATGGTGTCATGAGGTTCCCTCATACTCCTCGTCCACTGCAGAGAGGAAGTCGAGCATCTGGTCATCATGCTAAGCTAGGATCCGGTTCGTCGACTGGAACGAACTCGAAGGTGCTCACAAATTGATGCCTCCGTTGCCCGCGCCGTTTTCCCTCCTTGGTCTTCAGTCTTGAGATGACGTGTAGGAGCTTGTCGTGGAAGTGCGCAATTGATGACTCCTGTGTGACCGTCGTAAACGCACGTGTAGACGCGTCAGAGCAAAGCGATACCTCGTGCATGGGATCGTTCGGAGGCGTGTGCAGCGGCCTTTTGACAGCGCACGAGAATGCGGCGCAACGCATGACACCGAAGGCGCCGATGGCGTCAAGCCGGTCAGCGTCCTGTACGCAATGGAGCTCGACACAGTTCTCGTGCCATTGTGTCCATCCACTCGGTTCCATCGCCCTGAGCTTCCTCTCTGTCGTCCAGCTCACGCTTTCTACGATTTTAGTGATCGTTCTTGCCCTCCCGTCCGCGATGAAGTCCAACCCGGCGAGATCGGCGTTGCCCGTCTCTTCGTTTGTACCTGGCTGGACGCGAGAGATCTCGACCCATTCACGGAAGTAGGGCAAGAAAAAGGTGTACGCGTCGACGTCTTTCTGATCTACTGGGAGGTACTTCTTGTCCAAAACGTCGTGCAGGAGAGCTGCGAGTTCGATAACCAGGAGATCAGGCGTGGGCGTCATCGAGCACGCCAGCGAAAGCGCTGTTTTTCGCACGCGATTCACTAGCAATCTAAGATGAGAATCAGCTACTCTTGCCAGAGCTTTGCGGAGCCCGTACCGTGGTAAGCGTCGTGCGACGGATCGTAGCGCGCCATGGTTTCGTGCATCAACTTCTCGCATTGTGCGACGATCGTAGCTTCCGCGGGGGATGGGTACGAGGATGCAGCCATGCCGCCGCTCCTATGCTGTTGGGATAAACGGTTGCGCTCAATTTTATATCGCTGGAGTCACAGCAACAGAGAGAAAGGCACAAGATGTGCTCTGCGCGCGTTGACGTGTCGTTGACGTCTGTTTACGCGAATCGACGCGTCGCGCTCTATTCATAACCTCGTCCTGTACTTATTTCCATGCTTCGCGCATCCAATCAAGCAGTGGGCATTACACTATATTACGACCTTTGCTTAAGGTATTAAACAACGACGACGTCTCTACTAAAAGTCGGAGGCACCGCACGTCGCGTTCCACGCCGCGTCGCCCCAGGTGATGCTCGTCGAGAACGCGTTCGCCTTCACAAAGTCGGAGAACGCGCACGTCCCGTACTCCTTCGTCGCGTGCGTCTCGCAGAACGTGAGCGGCATCGGCGCGTCGTTGAGCACGAGCCGGATCTGGGGGCCCTCGAAGCTCGACGTGCAGCTGAACTTTTCCCAGATCATCTGCGCGCCGAAGGGGACCTGCTCGGAGGTGCGCCACTTGCGGTGCGCGGGGACGGGGCCGGAGGCGCTCAGTCTTGGCGTGTCCCTGTGGGAGAGAGAGAAAGAGAGAGAGAGAGAAACGGTGAGTTTGGGGGGGTCAGGAAGGGTGGGTGGTGGGTGGTTAAACGTACTTGGCGAGGCCGAGGGCAGTCAGGATCATGTCGATGGTGGTGTCGTGGCCGAACTCGAGGTAGATGGGCTCCGCGTCGCCGGTCTTGTTCGAGAACCTGCGGTAAATAAAAAAAAGAAGGCAAGGAAGCGTCAGTTCAGGCATCTCCGACGCGTCTTCCGCAGCAGAGAGACGCACCGTTCGATGAGCTTGTCGACGTAGAGCGCGCCGAGGGTGGGTCCCATCTTGCCGGGGAGGTTGTAGCCGAAGGCGCCATCCATGAGCACATCGAGCTCGTACTCAAAGTCGGCGATCTCGGACTCGGTGAACGCGCCGCACCAGGGTGAGGTGCCCCAGGCGGCGAGGTCGTACGCGCACGCGTAGAGCGCGCCGTGCACGTCGTCCGTGGTGAGGTTCACGCCGGGGATGGCCTTGTTCAGGCGTTTCGCGATCGGCGGGAGGTACACGTTGCCCCAGGTGATCGTGGCCTATATACCCAAGCAACGGTGGATCAGCGTAAGCCGACTCGAGGGTGCGGGAGGTACGGCGCGGGGGGGGGGGGGGGTGGCGCAAGAACTCACGTTGTTGCCGTAGTTGTAGTCCCAATCGGCGCAGGTGTCCATGGGGGTGATCCAGGAGATGGTCACGTCGTCCTCGGGGATGGTGGAGAACACGGTCGAGGAGATGTTGGGCCAGATGCGGCCGTAGTAGCCCTGAGCGAACCACTGGGCGGACTCGATAACGCGGTCCTGAGCGCCAGCGAGGATGGCGGTCGCGTTGAACTGGGGGTACTTCAGGCGGAAGCTGCGCATACAATCGCTTCAGCGTCACCCCGAACGCGCATATATGGACCTCATGTAAGTTCTACTCACGCGACGCCGTGGTCGAAGAGCGTCTGCCTCCCGGGAGCCGTGAGGTCGTTCGTGCCCAGCTTGGTGGTGTACCCGTCCTTGAGGAACGCCAGGTCGCTGGGCAGCTTGGCCTTTTTGATAGCAGCCGTCGCGTTTCCGATCTTGTAGGCCAGGCCTTGGATGTAGACGAGCTCGGAGCCGAGAGGGTACCGGTCTCCGTGACGTCCCATCTACTCTCCGCTCAGAAACATTGGAGATGAAAGATGCCCCTGCTTCGACTCACCAGCATGACCTGGTCGACCGTGCAATCCGAGGGCAGGTCTTCGTGCACTCCAGACGGAACCGGGGCCTGGTGGTACGGCGCCAAATTGCCCAACCTGTCGTACACCGACGTCGTTTCCGAGGAAGAAGACGAGCCATGGCGCTTGGACGGCGCCGCGGCGACGAGACCGGAGGAGAGGACCAGGGGCACCAGCGCGAGGACAGCCTGGAGGACGAGCATGTCTGCTTAACGGCGGGATCGTTGGACCACGAAGGATGACGGGGGCGCCCGAGGCCTCCGCCCGAGCTGGCCCATGGTTTTTTTATGCGCGACGTAAGGGCGGTGGCGGGTGTGGTGCCCGGCTCGGTCGTACGCCGACGGGAACCACGAGGATACCATCAATCGACGTGCCTGATGCGCGGTGCTGTGGACGGCAGCGATACGGGTCGATCCATGCGGTTGTCGACTGATAGCGGGGAAATTGGTAGGTAACAAGAGTTGATATCTTGTTGAACGTCGTCCCAAACCCGAGCGTTGTTACCCAGTCGTTACGCTAAAGTTGTGCGACGAGAGCGAGTTTCACCGCCTCCCAACGCCATGGCCACAAAAAATACCAATGTAGAAGCACATGTGACCGAGTCCTTGGCGCAGGGAATGATAAGGGCGAAGAAAAAGAGTACATGCTTCCGAAATCCTGCCTTCGGAAACTACACTGGGTTAGATATGTTCACGCGAATCTCAAGGCACGGCCTCGTGAGGTCATAGCACAAAAAAAAGGCGGCTGTGGTCTCTATATATTGCGACTTCGTAGGCGCGTCAAGGTATGAATTACATGCATGCGACTAAGTCTGCAATCGGGGTGATGGGCTGAGACTCCGTTACGAAATCCATTGAAGGAGGGGGGGAGGATGCAGTCTCCGATGAATGCGATTGAACGAAGTCGATATTGGGTGTCATTGTTTGTTGGTTGGTTGCAGCGTGCTGAATATGCGAGATGAGCGATAGTACTGTAAAAAAGCGGGGTCCGAGCGACGATTTCGATGGGGGAGTGGAATAAAGAAGATCTACGCAAATGAGATGAAGGGGGGGAAAGGGAAGCATTCGGGCGCGACGTTGCGACTAGCTGGGGGCTCGGCGTCCAAGCGACCAGGGGGTGTGGATGTGCAAAAGCACGTTCCTCTCTAGGGGCCATGGGAGCGATGGATGTATCCTCGGCCGTCGATGCTTCCGTCGGGATAATCTTGACCTCTGGACGCGGGGGCTGTCGTCTTGGTCACCGCTTCGGCGCGAGAGACGAGAGCATCAGGCCCTGCGCCAGCTCGGCCTTCCACGACACGCGGTTGACGGCCTCGGCAAAGTCGACCCACTCCCGCCGGCGCTCGCCCGACTCGAGCCAGTCGGCGTCGAGCGAGGACACGTCGAGCTCGTAGAAGTGGTACGTCGAGGACGCGGACGGGATCGTGACCACGAATCGGGTGATCGTGCCGCGGACGCCAGCTGTTTCGAGAGAGGAAGGGGGGGAGGGAGGTGGGGCGTAAACGAACGCGGGCAGTGAGCGGGGGGAGGAAGGGGAGGGGCATATATTAGGACGTGGATCCACGGGGAGAGTCAAAGGATGAGACCTTCTTCCAACGCTTCTCTCGACGCCGCCGCCTCCAGCACTCTATCCGTCGCTTCCCATCCTCCCTTGGGCACTGTGATGAGGGAACACGCGAGATTGTCAGCGTCTGCTGGGTAACGGAGACTGAGACAGGGGTAAAGATAGAACTCCGGAACAGAAGAAAAGACGACGAAGGAGGGCCGGGGATGTCCAAGAAAAGAAGTTGTTGCTGCGAGCACTTACAAACCCATCTATCCGGACGTTTCCGACTGGTGATGACGAGCACCTTGCCGGAGGCGCGCGCGATAGGGATGGCGCAGCACACGATGCGCGGTGTCGAGCGTCCTTTCGTCGCCATGGGTGTCGTCGCCGGCGACTCGCTGTCGGGGTCGAGGGATCGAAGGCGGTGGTGGTGTGGTCGAAGAAGTCGACTTCGACGAGGTGGTGGGTTGTTGACGATGCCAGGGTTCGACGGTGCGTTCGGGCGCCTCTTTCTAGTGCTCTGCTGTCGTGGTTCGGTGCCAAGGAGGGCTGCAGGGGCCCTGTTCGAGTGGGTGACGTGTACCGCCTGCCAGGAGCTGGAAGCGATGTGACCCTTGCCGCGAGAGTGTGGGGTTGGCTCCGACCGGATTTACGAGGGCCGTATGGTGCTGCTGCAGGGCTGTTGGGTATGTCAGGCCGCGCTGTGGCGAGCTGGGCTGTAAGGGTGTTGCTGTTTCAGACCTGTTTTAAAGGGCCACACGACTCGGGGGTGGAGGGGAGGGGCGACGACAGATGGAAAACTATTTGTGTCGAGAACAGGACGCGGTGCAAGAGATGAATAATGGGAAAGATTCAGGAAACCGTGTTCGGCCCAGGGGAGGGACCTAAGAGCGGTGGTCGCATCGCGCTGCCGAGCCCGTTACGCGGTCAGCCAGTGACGAAGCCCGCTCACGCACGTTCATCCGCCCGGGAGAAGCCACATTTCCCGCTTTGGGCGATCCCCCGTGCGAACGTCTGACGCAGCCCACTCGTGCTTCTTTGGCTCAAGCTTCGAACAGGTGGATGCGAGCGTATTCGAACGTTCTGGGTCAAAAATATATCTAGAAGGTTTTTGTAGCCCGAATGTTGTGATTCGCGGCGAGCTACGCGTGACGTCGCGTTCCAACATCTGACATTCCCTTCCGACAAACTCAGCCGTTCCAACACGGGTGCCTTTCGAATATCTTCCTGCTGTTCGCAAACAGGCGGTTTGCGCGTGCTTGGGAGAAAAGACAGGGATAGAAGCGGATGAGAGCGTCCACTTGATATTGCATCACGGTCGGGGTTTTCGCGGTATGACATACAGTCATCCGTATGAATGCCATCCATGCACTCTGTAACCATGCAGCTACAGGCGTAGTTCTGGCTGAATGGCCTAGATGACGATGTCAGCTTTCATCTCTCTCATCAACGTCATGGTCTTTGATAACAGAAGCGCATCTATCCAGTGCAGGGTTTGGGTTTCCAGGGTCATTCAATGGACGAAAAGTTGCACTCCGGGTTTATTCAGGTTTGGTAGCGTGGAGCAGGCGAGAGACGCCACTGTAAAAGTCTTCATACCCGGATCATCCACGAGCGAAACGATCTGAACGAAAACACCTCATCGCTCGAGCAGAAAGACCGACCTGAGATTGCATCCCGATTTTCGTCCCGGCTGCGTCGAGAAGCTGTCGTGGGGCTGTTCGTTGAGCGAGTCACCGGCCAAAATCTAGCGCCCACTTGGCCGCGCGGGACGACCATATAACATGCTATTGTGCTCCGCACTATTGCTCCGAGAGATCCGTACATGTCGCACCGCGCGTTACCGCCAGACTCGCCTCACGGCGCGTACATGCCGGAACCGAAGGCCTGAGGCCTGAGCAATCAGCGCCGCATTGCTGCCAATAGAGAAAGGCCCCAACGAAGACACACCGGGATTATTCATGGGTCGACGCGGCTCCGTTTCCTCCGAAACGTGATACAGAAAGCATCCTGAACAGCAAGGCGAGGTCAATGCTGTGACTCCAAGATGGCATAATAGAAGCCGCGCTCACACTGACAAGCGAGTAAGCAAGGCACCCGTAACAAAAAGTCCAACAAACGTGCGCCAGAAATTAGGATAGCCACGTAAACATTGGCCCAGCCCCTCCACGCTCCCTCCAACTCTCTCTCGTTCCCCCCCCCCTCCTTCTTGCCAACATGTTCTCCTCCTTGCAACGCCACTCGCCAGTTTAACCATGACAGGGATTCGACGGCCCTGACCAACAGCCTGCGCTAAGACGCAAGTCGATGACGCTCTGCCGTCCCGACGGCCCCTCACAAGCTCGGTCTCGAACCCTAGGTTGCTGCCGCCCCAGCGTGACGCACGCCGCGCCCCCATTCTCCCTTCCGGCATCCTAACACGCAGGCATCTGGCAGAAAACTGTATACTGATCAATTGGATATTGCGGGATCGAGGCTGTTGAGGAGACGTATCGCTTTTTTGGAGGGGGCCTACCTGCCAGCTCCGTGGGAGGACAAGGCACGAACTACGTCGGGCATACGCGAGGCTACGGAGCCTGAGTCAAACACCGTCAGCCTCGCAGCCCCGGACGGACCACACCTCCTCGATGCGACCTACCGTATGTGGTTTCCATCCTGTTCTCAGGTCAAACCCTCTTCCGTCTTGCCAGCGCTGCGCCCGGCTGTTGGCGACAAAACTCTCGCCTCTTCCTCCGTCTTCGCTTGGTCGACCTATCAACCAAGCTGTCATCGATCGCATAGAAGATGCGTACCATCCTGTCATAAATTGCGGCATCCGTGAAAGTCATTGGCCTTCACCTCACTGGGTCATGACCGATAAACTCGTTCAACACTTCCATACCATACGGCCTAGGCCGTCTGCAAAATCGAACACGCGGAAACAACGAGTCCATGCCGTCACCGTGCGCGCATTAAAAACCCATAAGATTAAGGCAGGGTTAAATTATCTGAGAAAAGGCAGTCTAAGCGAGCCAGAACCGACGAGAAGCGCGACCTACTCGGCCGAAGGAAACGCACATGTACAACGACGTATTGGCCTATACCATCCCGAATGCTTCTAGTCCGCCTGCCCTCTATTCGTTCCACCTGTCGGTCAACACAAGCAATTAGCCGAGAGACAAACGGCGTGACGCCACCGAGCCAGGCCGTTTGCACTCACGCGACCAAAAACATGCAGAGCACCCCGAACGCCATCGCTCCGAACTCTCTCAGGGCCTGCGAGACGCTCTTGCTCTCGGCCAGCAGCCTAAATAAGGCGAGACGATCCGTCAGCACGATCATCTCGGAGCACCGATAGAGGTTTAGACGATGACGCGAGACCGGAGCACGGACTTACGTGGGTAAGACGGCGACCGCACCGATGTACATGAAGCCGCCCGCGACGAACGGGATGACCTAGACCAAGAGATCGCACGATACTCGTTAGTTTGATGCGCGTCAAGATAAGCAGCGGAACGGCGTACCAGATCACCCAAGCTGACCGTAGTGCCCAGGATGCCCGCGGCAGCCTGTCGCACGGCGGCGCCTAGATCGTCTGCGCCACTCTCTTCCGTGCTGTTGGACAGGTTGTGAATACCGATGCCCATGAACGTTCCGATCTGTTAGGGAAGGGAGGCCGTTCAGTATAGACGACTGTCTTTTACCCGACAACACTCACGAAGGCGCCGACCGCGGTAAGGAACTGGCTCTTCATCGCCTGGCCCTTGGTGAACCCGCTGCGGACGAGGATGGAGTAGTCGGCGATCTCGTGTGGGATCTCGTGAGCGAAGCAGGCGAGAGCAGTAGTAGCCCCTATGAGGGGCGACGAGTAGAAGGACGCGGCCATGCTGGTTATACGCGCAGCGTGAGCACGTTAGTAGTACCAACGAGCGAGCACGACGACTTACGCGAGCCCGTCGGTGATGTTATGCACGAAGTCGCCGAACAAGTTGAGGTACGCGGACAGTTTCGACGTCTGGTGCACGGTTTCGGTAGTTTCCTCGGCCTTGGAGGTATCGCCATTGGCAGGGTTAGCACCTCGTGCACGCAATCCGTCCTTGTTTTTCTCTTCAATAGCGGACGAGTGTGCCGCCGATTCTGAGTGGAGAGTGAACCTTCTGTATGCATGAAAAGGTGCCATGACGTACCGTCCGGGCCATGAGAATGCGAATGTTCGTGTGCATGTCCGTGACTATCCTCCCCGCCGCCGAGGACGCGCAAAGTCTTCTCCATCACGAAGAACGACGCAAATCCAATGAATATACCAAGTCTGCGTTGCTCCTTGATCAATCCATAGGGATGAAGACGCGCCAGGAAGACACTAACCCTACAAGGATGTTACGTTTCTCTTCAACCATGACGAACCGAACCCCGTCGTCGCCCTCGGAAGGTTCCCCCATGAAGGAGTGCGGAACAAGGTGGAGAAACACGTCTGACAGAAGGCCGCCAGTCTAAATCTCTGTGAGCATGGAGCTTTTCGGGCGTGCTCAAAAGATGCGCATATACCGCGAAAGCCGTCATGGTGTTCAGCGTGTTCGAGCTGATTTGCGCGGGGATGAAAGCCAGGATAAAGTTGGGCACGGACGAGATGTAGAACGTGGCGAGGACTGACGTTCACAGGTAAAGCACGATTTTATTGCATTGCAGGGACAGGGCGTACTGCTATTCCAGGCTGGCCCGAATGGGAAGAACCATGCGAATATTTGACGCATCATAGGCGAGGCGTTGGCTTCGTGCGCCTCCTTGATCATCGACAGCTGACGAACGGGCAACGTGTTGTGTATGTCCGCACCCTGGCAAGGGACAGCGATGAGCCTGAGGTGATATATGCTGCCGTCGACGACACCCTGAGTCTGTTAAACAGTACCACTGCATGACGGTGTACTGGCTCCAAGTCGTCGACGCGTACAACTTGCATCGTGGGCTTACCGTCACCACGAAGCTCTCTACCATCTTCTCCCCGGCAAGTTCGCTAGCCTCAACGCCCTGAAGCGCGAGCAGCATCGTGAAGCCGACCGCTGCGACAATAATCTTGAGCATTGAGTACGGAAGGGTCGACCTTGCATTGTACATCGCGCCGTCCGAGTAAGAGACACGTCTGCCTGTAGCTGTGCACCCGAAGGTGACGGGGGCGCGCCAATACGATGGTGGGAACACGTGATGCGCTTGCAGAAGCCCAACAGAAGCCTCTGTTCTTCGCCGTAGAAGGAGGCCGGCGCGAAACGCGTCACAATTTGCGACTACATCTGTTGGGTTGCCTCGCTCACCTGAACGGGTGGGATCCTATGATCACATTGCCCTCATGGTGGGTGAGGTAGGTGCCCGATCAGGTGAGCCTGGTGGCAGGTGAGTACTGGGTTGGTATGCTCTCACGCATGGCAATACAGAAAAACGATATTCAAGACTGTGTGGGGAGCCTCGACGTCGGGTGTGCATTCACTGACATGGGATGACGGGCGAACTATATCCTGCCGCTTCCTGCAGTGTCCAGACAACAACGACCGGAAGCTCGTAGCCATGTTGTCCCAGAACTTTGCGAAGGAAACAAGAAGGCTTACATCACACACTTGGACAATATCGGCCTAATCTCCTAGGGTCGTCGTGGACCCCAGTACCTTATCTCAGTACGTCTCCGTGTCCGGCTAGGGAGATCGGAGAACGCGTCTCCCGTCAAACGTTCCCCAGGGTTTCTGTAAGGCATAACATACCGTTTCCACCATTTGCTATTCCTGAGGTCGCCAACAGGTGGAAGAGAAATCACTTGAGCGTCTTGCAGGATCAAGACAGTGTATCGGTTGTTTCGTGGATCTGACCGAGTGCTTCCAGTAGGCTTGGGCTGAATACGCGAACGGAACGCTAAGAAGTTGAGAGCAATAAATACTCGCAGTCTCGTACCTGGATGTCAAGCCGAAGGCTCTGGCGATGTACGCAGCTGAGGTCTACGTGAATTCCCCTGTGCTTTTTTTCGGCACCCAACGTTTCGTGGCCCCGTTTCTAACATACTTTTCTTACATAGGTAAAGTGTTGGGTGTTGTGTCAGCCTCGCGCATCGACACTCATCTACACCCAATCGTTTTCCCATGTCGATTGTACCTTATGTCACTCCTTCATTCACGAGCAAACAAATCGCCGTGGTCCAGAATGAACATACGCGTCGTCATCGGCCTTCTGGTTCACGTCAAGTACGAGCATCATTCAACGCTACGTTATCTTCCGATTTGTCGCCCAGTCAATATTCTAACGTTCTACATAATTATTGACCCTGAAATTGACGGCCCCCCCCCCCAGTTCGCGTTCTTCCCCTGTGTCAAATTAGGAATCATTCCAGCGTCCGCTTTCGACTCGATCGCGATCATGCTAAAACCTGCAAGAATTTGTAGCAAAACCGGAGAGTCCCGATGGATGGGCGGGGAAAACGTGATTTCGCAGTTGCCTGACTTCACGAAGAACAGCCAAGTGCGTCCATTCGGCCTAAGCTTTTTGTTGCTTGAGAAGAAGAGTCACGTGCGGAATCTGAGAATCAAGTTGTATATATAATGATAGAGCCGTCGTTCGCAGCGCTAGAACATCTTCTCCTCGAACACGGTCGGCGATTGCGTCGCAGAACACAAGCAACTCCTTCAGTTATCTTCGACTCCCCAATGCTTGGCAGAAGCTTGGTAGACGCCAACATTCATGTCTTCGCCATTTACTCATATTCTTTTACCTCAGGACACCGCTTCCGTGGTTCAGCTCAACATCATCCAGGGTCTATTTGACGCCGGTGTTCATCCAGCGATATGCCTCCATCGCGAAAACGTACCTGCAGACTATGTGCCGAAGTTGACTTTTGCCCGATCCCCGCCCGACGACATCCCACCTCACCCGCTGTCGCCACATCCCCAAGATCCTATCACCTTGGAGGTGATTCTGGGCGCTAAGCTTTCTCGCGGCCGCGTCGGTGTCGCCTATCGGCTTCAATCCGCACGCGTCCTGTCACTGGATGGATCGGTTGTTGACATGCGAATTCCACCGCTCGTAGTCAAGATCGCAGGAGAGGGTTTCTCGGACAATCTCGCCCGGGAAGCGTGGTTTTACGATGATATGAGACAATGCCAGGGGTCTGTAGTGGCTCGCTGTTACGGATTTTTTGAGGCACCGCTACCAGAGCCCGTCACACCGATTCCATGGACTGCGCATCAATCTCCTCACTCCTCTCACGGGCCTGGGAGCAAGTGCTCGGACAAGCCCTCGAACGAGGCTGAAAACCCTTTGGACGAAACTTCGAACATTTTTTTGCGGCAGAACAAGAACAGGCGCCCTATCCCGCGCGGAAAGGGGAGACAGCTTTCTATACTTCTTCTTGAAGACCTCGGCGACGAGAAACTGCCACTTGGCCCCGCCATGACCATAGATCTACGGTACGCTGCGATGATCACCATTCGGACTTGTTTATCTGATTCTAACTTTACGCAGTCAGGAGATCTTGTCGTTAATCAACGAGCTCGGCCATGTTAGGATCGTGCACGGCGACATAAGACATAACCATATACGTCGTGCCCCATCTCACTCGCCGAGTCTGCCTTCTCCGTATACGGGCCGCACGTACGGTTGGCGTCTCATCGACTTCGACAGAGCCATGAAGTATGAAGCCCTTGGGAAGCATGTTAACGCCCTAAATAGCGACATCGCGATCGGAATCCTGGACGGCTTAGCAGAAGGGTATGTCATGGAACCTTGGGAGCTCTTCTGAGACAGGCGGTAGACAGGCGGTGTATAGACTGCTCAAATTAAGGCTGGATGAGTAGGTATTGTTCCAGGAAGCGTTTTATGCGTTTTATGGCGGAGCATGTGAACGGCTGTAGTGCGATGCGGTCTGGAAAAGCTCTCGTATGTACGACAGTAAAGTTCACGATCGTGTCCTTCTAATCTATCGAGGAGAGATGGTGAAAGTCTAGGTTCCGGTTCGAGATAACAAGTCATGGAAGCAAAGAAGGCGTGAACTACAATCGAAGACAGGATGTAATGATGTGCCTAACGTCGAAGAGGGCATTTGCAAGGAAGTGCCGACACAGTCTTTTGAGTTCACAGGCTGGCATGAGAAACGGGATGAGTAAGAAGATTTGAGAAGCACGCGCTGAGCCCTCATAAACTCATGGGCTCGCTCGCATCTTTCCCCTCTCGAGGTGTCCCTGATCAGACATGGCTACAAGTGGTCCTTTAGTGTTAGTAGTCGGAGGCACCGGACGAACGGGCAAGTCTATCGTCACAGGACTTCTCAAGCACGGTAAATTCGTGCGTTTGACACATTTCCATTGCATTCGTCCTCATCCTTTCTGGTGCACTGACTACTATCGTGTTGGTAGCGGGTTGCCGTTCTGACAAGACCTGTTTCCGCCAACAAACCGTACATCAAGGAACTGGCAGCGAAAGGCGTAGAGATCAGGATTGGAGACATATCGACGGACGGCCATGCGAAGCTGGTAGAAATCCTCCAAGGCGTCGATGTACTCATCAGCGCAATATACGCCGGACTGATCCACGACCAACGCAAGTTATTCGCAGCGGCTAAGGATGTGAATCCGAACGTGCGCGTGGTGCCGGACGATTGGGCCACCTACACTCCGCGCGGGATACGCCAACTGGCCGATGATGTACGTACCATGCATCTGATTGCACGTTGCATGTATGTGCTCACCACCCACGGTAGAAATACGCCATCCACGACTACATAGAGGAGCTAGGGCTTCCGCACACGTATATCGATGTCGGCTGGTGGATGCAGATCACGGTTCCCGGAAAAGTACCTGGATTCGAATTGGACACCGCTTGGACCTTCTACGGAGATGGCGACAAGAAATTTGCTGTGACGGACTTGAACCATATCGGAGATTTCGTCGCCCGTATCATCGAGGACCCGAGGACGTTGAACCAATGGGTGTACATCTGGGAGGACGAGTTGACACAGGCAGAAGCATGGGCTACAGCCACAAGAGTGCTAGGGTCTGGATGGCTGCAGGAGACGGTTCAGGTCCGCTTTCTGTCGCCTTAGATTCAAGTTACAGCTGCTCATTATGTTGATCATAGGTCTCCGCAGACGAATTGTTGCAGAGAGCTACAGAGTTTCGGGCCAAATATCGCGAAAATCCCGATCTCACCAGTCTTTATGGTTTGGCTGTCGCGGAGTACGCGTACAGCATCCATATTAGAGGCGACAACAATATTGCGACCGCGAAGGCAGCGGGGGCGTTGGATGCTCGAGAGTTGTATCCCGACATCCGGGTATCAACATTCGAAGAGTTTCTCCGTCGTGTCCACGGGAAGCGCGAAGAGAATTCTTGAAACAATTGATCTAATTTTACACTGCCATTGATACGAACTTCCTGGATACGAACGACCGTATGTGTACTACAAAATACTTCTAGCAGCCATGGTTACAATGCGATACCTTCTTCATGACCCAAGTCTGGAGGCGTCGCTCACTAACAGGTTCCATGCGGGATCCCTATCCCTAGCGTCGAACGCCACAGGGGGATGGTGAGACAGCGGGCAGTAAACGAGCGCAACATTTTATATACGTGAATAAGCCAAAGCAGTGGTCAGCAAACCAGACGTTGCGCAAGAGCTGAGACAGGTGAATCGGCGACATACACACCGCCGATGGCCATAGTGATAATGAAAGTGCGATTGACACAAGGCCCCGCAGGCGTTACGCGAATCAAATCTTTACCTATCAAGAGGTATGCTCTTTCGAGCTAGCAACGTGAAGGGATCATATCGCAAGGATGCCGGTTGTACAATAGCGAAATTGATGATTGTAATCATTGCGTTAAAAATACGACAATCATTACTGATCCATCTTCTCCGAGTCGTCTTCGTTCCTCTTTACATTCGCAATTTCCATAACATTGAACTTCTGCATTGCATAATAGTCTCGGACGACGCTGATGCCACACACACTCTACGGATGACGTGAGTAAAGGCGAAAGATGAATAGCCGGGACTATCGTCACGAGGCACCTTGAAAATCTCGACGAGAATGAATACGTCCGCATGTTCGAGGTCGACTACGTGTCCCTCAGGAACGCAAGATGCGATTTCCTTGATCACCTCCGGTCGCGCGAGCGTCGTGTGATTGCGCGTACGGAGTTCGATTTTATACTGTCAGCAGGATGATCAGTAGATCGACGGCAAACAGACGATACTCTAATCTATGCCCATCAGACTCCCCACAGGATCGCCGAGGGATATGAAGGCAAGAGCAAAGACGAAAGGGGCATCGCAAAACCCACCTTGTATTTCTCATCGGAGCCTTCGAAGAAGGGAGTGACGACGCGTTCGCACAGGCCGCGGATCTCGGGCAGGTTGGCCACGACCGTGTTGGACACCGGCGTGAACCGATGACAGTGCCTGTTTGCGCGCGATCAGTCCAGATTCCCGAGGACGATGTCTCGAAGAGGAAGCCGAATGCGGTCGACGGAGGTGCTCGAAAGGGGGTTTGTGGCAATGCAGTCTGCATGGCAACCCCGCACGCGAAGACCGAGGGACGCATGGGAAGCACGAGATCGCTCGAGAGAGATGAACTGGGGCGCTACGGCCGCATGCTCGGCGTTCCAACGGTCTACGTTCGTGCGAGGCCGGGGATGCCGCAGTGCGCGAACGCATGCCTCGGAAAGCCAGGAATATAACTGGCATATGGATAGATAGTCGATGAACGAGATGGAAGACAAGCCTACCTCGCTCGGGTCACGCCTGTGCGCTGTACACTTTGGATGTGAGTAGTAATCAATGTCACCGGATCGACCGGCGCCTTGCAGCCGATAAATAGCACTGTCCGAAGGACGCTTTGTGAGTCGCGGGATATAATGGGATGAAATCTCAG
Organism: Punctularia strigosozonata HHB-11173 SS5; assembly: GCF_000264995.1. NCBI lineage: Eukaryota > Fungi > Basidiomycota > Agaricomycetes > Corticiales > Punctulariaceae > Punctularia > Punctularia strigosozonata. The sequence goes on from NW_006767452.1 coordinate 420,914, forward strand.
GTCCGAGTGATAAGATTCCGGTCGCGATGGGTGACCAGGCGCTGGTCTCGAGGCAGAGACGGAATGCTACGCCGCGGTCCCGAGAACGAGGGCGTGCTCGAGAGGGGTCGTGATGCCATCAATATGACAACCCTTTCGTCCGGACAGTTTGCATCGCGGTGGAGCGATGCATAGATGCAGAGTTGGCGACGAGCTGAGATTGCACGCAAGCCGCCGTGAGAGCGCATGCGAACGACCGCAGCGTCGACGGGGACGAGCGGGCGACCATCCACGTCCTGCATGGCGTTCCGCAGGAGAGGCAAAGGCACGCCGCACGCAATACCCCGAATTCCCACGGAGAAGGGAGGCCGTTCGGACAAGTCCAGACTCACAGCAAGGCGTGTTCGTTTGGCAATTTGCTGAGAGAGGAATCAGCTCGAGCCTCCACAATCAAGGCCCCGATAAGTATGAACGTAAAGCGCCGTCCGGGTGAAGGAAGCGGCAAGGCTGGCAACAAGGGCTGACTCCGAACGTGGGACGAATCAAGTAAGCACAGCCGGGGCGAACGCACCGAATCTCTGCTCTTTGCGCGGTTTTTTCATGGCGGCAATTTCTTGGGCGATCTGCTGTTCAATGTCCAGCTCGCGATCCTGATCATCGTCCGTCGTCATGTTGCTCGCGGCTTGATCTTCCGGCCACAGTTCACTGGCTAGCTATAGTCTGCGGTCGTAACGCGCACGGCGGTGTTTAGAACAGAGAGCCAAGGATACGGACCGATTGGAACAGATCGTACAGTTCTCCGACTGCTTGCTTTTCTTTACCTTTCACGCACGTCACCCAGACGCCTGGGCCGTCGATGGTCCGTTTAGACCATATCGGAGTGCCGTCCTTTGCGAAAAAAAGCGCGTTAGCCCACTGACCAAGCGTTCGAGGCTCATCGCCCCCCCCTGAGGCACGCAGCACCCCACGAGAGCCCGAGAGGTCTATGAAAGTCTATATGCCCGCAGCATACTCGTCGGCGACTGACCGATCGATATTTGCGCTTGCGCCTGTCTCCCCCGGTTCTCGGCGAGGCCGACATTGTGGGTGGTATTTTGGGTCCTGGAACGAGGGAACCGGTGTCCCGAACGAAGTTACGAGCGTCGTAGGTGATCGAAGCTGGAAGGGGTTGCGTGACTGATACCCGAGCCCCGAACTCGCGAACAAATTGGCGAACGGGTGGATCCCGAGTGGATGTGGGGAAAATGGGTGATCATGCGCACGATCACCAGGGGCGTTGCCTTTTCGGGGCTGGTGTCGCGTTATAACTTATAGGGCCCCTCGCCCGGATTTCACATGGTCCTCGTCCCCCCGGAGTCGGGCCCAGCCATGCACATGTCGTCGTCGCTGCTCACGCCCAACGAAAATCACGCTTTCAACGCTTTCCTCTCCTCCATCGACTACGCCTCCTATACCGATGCCGCCGACCCCGACCCCGCCGCGATGGTCCCTCCGGAGTGGGCGATGTACTCCTCTGAGCTCGGTATTGGAGGCGCCCCGCACGACGTCGGCGTGCACGTAGTCCCGCCGGTGCCACAGGGGAAGGAGGCCCTCGCACTCGCGCAGGCGACGAAGAACCTCATGTCGCTCGGGAACACGAACATCTACCAGCAGCAACCTCAGACATGGCCCTCCGCGGCACCGACCCCGCAGAACCCGTTTATGTCCCAGACGCCACATCAGCTCACTCCGTCGGGCTACGGCGCCACGTCGATGCGGACGCTGCAGCAGCAGCAGCAGCGGGATTACATATCGAGCCCGACGACCGCGTCCCCTCAGGTGTTTCACCGGAACCCCTCCGAGCCCGGACCCTCTTTCCATACCCCGTCACTGCATTCCGCCCCCAAGCGTTCCATAACGGACCCGAACCCCGCGGCCAGCAAGCGCCGTCGCAGCAGCGCCGCGTCTTCCGCGTATTCGATCGCCCACCCGCCACCGCCACGGTCGTCTAAATCCGCGTCGCCGCCGGCCGCGTCTACCTCCGCATCTACCTCCGACGGCACGAAGCCGCCGCTGCTGTCCCCGTCGCAGAAGAAGGCAAACCATATCCAATCCGAGCAGAAGCGGCGCGCGAATATACGGAGGGGGTACGAAGCGTTGTGCGAGACCGTTCCCGCACTGCGGGAAGCGATCCGCCTCATGGAGGCCGAGCAGGGCACCGGTCTGCCCGACGGGCAGGAGGAAGCGGGGAAGAAGGGGAAGAAGAGGCGGTCGAAGAAGGTGAACGACGACGGGGAGCGTGTCGACGGACGCGCGGGGCCGAAGAGCGAGTGCGTCGTGCTGCAGAAGAGTGCGTCCTATTTTCCACTCCTTTTTCCCGCCCGCGAACGAACGAATTGCTGATAGAGAGCCGACGTGCTTGTACAGCTATCGAATACGTACACGAGCTTCTGTCGGAACGCGAGGAGCTCTTCGCGCGTTATCACCAAGCGCGATCGGCGCTCGTGCCCGGTCATCCTGCCCTGCAGCCGATACGACCGCTGGACGCCAACGGCATGCCGGGCATGCCATTGTGGGAGCGTGAATGGACGGGCGGTGCGAACGGCGATGACGAGGGCGACAGCGACGAGGAGGATAACCCTTAGACATGCTGTCCAGGATAACGATGACGCATATCTATTGGTCATACCAATCAGGGGGGGGGCAGAAGAAGGAAACCTAATCGATCGGACGGCATGGTCGTTGTGGGACCACATGTACTATTAGACTATCGCGCTACAGTAATTTTTGCCTAGTCCTGCAAATTAATCTTGCGTAGCATGCCAGGTTTCGGGAGTGTTCCCGGAGAGGATTTGAGGGGTCGCGCGACGTTCTTCCCGGACCATGAAGCATGGGAACACTGCATCGAATCGCCTTGCAGGGTAACCAGGACTTTCTGATTCGTCGTGCGCAGTAAAACGGTTCCTTTTCCATCAGGAAGTTCCTGTAAAGACAGTTGACCAGCTTGTTGAGTTGACGACGGAAAAAGAAGGAGGGCCTCTGGAGCCGAGTGGTAAGCACCTCAGCCACCCCTTAGGCACGTCCTTGTAAGGTGGAAATCCCCCCTCCCATGATATGCCTCTAAGGCCTTGCCGGGTTGGTATTTACCCGTTTTCGGGTACTTCCTGCGCCCCTCGACCCGATAGGCTGCCTGTCTCTTGGTATGCACCCATGTGTCTCTAGGAACTTCCCATGCAGCTTGCCCTGCTCTGGGTACGTACCGACCGAGTCCTGACGTATGTCCCTTGGAACGCACCCTCCCGTCGAGCGGGCCCCACGCGATTTATCGAATAGTTTCCAACCCCGCTAAAATGTCACTGGGGCGTTCGTTTCGTCACGAAGCGAATATGTCACGTGATCAGATGTTCCAAGGCGACGCGCGTGCGAGTCCCTTGCCG